>NC_085002.1:19533812-19561312 GCF_963854185.1 Sardina pilchardus | reverse complement strand
TTTGTGATCCTTTGTCGTATCATTTTTCTTATCACATGAGGTGTCTTTTGAGTGTGGAGATATGTGCACATTTCTATGCCATGTGTGTTGTGTGTGTGTGTGTATATATATACATACATATGCATGTGTGTGTGTGTGTGTGTGTGCGTGCGTGTGTGTGTCCACTCATGTCACAGAGCAGCCACCCTGCTGAGATCCCCAGTGCTGCTGGTTAGTGGAGCAAAAAATCAGCCTCTGCCACCGGCTGCAGATCATCATACCATACTGAGCATAAAAGTGGATCAGCCTTTAGATACACACACACACACACACACACACACATACTGTGCACACACACACACATTATGTCCTTTACACATGCAAACTCACACACACACACACACATACACACACACACACATACTGTACACACACACACATACCGTACACACACACACACACACATTCTGTCCTTTACACATGCAAACTCACACAAACACACACACACATGCATACAACCACATAGATGTCCTTGTGCTCTCACACATGTACGCACAGTATGTGCCATTATACTATTATACTTCTATAATGTCATCATAAGACCCCCCCCCCCCACACAAAAACACACATACACACAAACACACACACACAGAGGACACCTGGCTGCCATGGATTACTGAGCCGGGGGCCTTGTGGGATATTTGAAGCCCTAACATCATCTCCACCATGTGACACAAGTCTCCCCGGAGGCTGGAGGCGGGTGCCGTGGCAACCCCCGCAGCGTGAGATGTGCAGCCCCAGCAGAAGTGTGACAAAAGGACAGAGGAGTCAGCAGCATGCACTGCCACCATCCTCCGCCATCCCTCTCCGCTTCTCTCCCATCCTCCTCCCCTCTCCGCTCGGTTGTCGCGGCGCGATACCTCGCGGGCAACCCACCCACCCACCCATCCCTTCCTCTCTTATCGCTCGCACGTCCCGCCCAAGGACCCCGGGTGACGTTCCCGTTACTCGCTGCAAACCGTCCGTCACCATCTGGGATCATCTGACCCCTTATCTCAGCCACTTCCTTCATGGCGGCGGCTTAACCTGGAGGTGGTGTCAAGCGCAGAGGAATCGGGAGAGTAAACGAGCGAACTTACTCGTTTGTCTTATCGCTCAGCTGCTGAGTGCAACAACAGCCGAGACTTTGCCACGAGCCGAGGGCGTCATCTCCATGTGACCAACCCCCGCCCCCCCGTCCTGTTCCCGCGCATCACCTACGTCACCGACACTCTGGAGACTCAACCCCAGACAGCGAGTGTCTCCGAGAGTGCGACTGTATGCCAGTTCACAGAAAAAAAAATCTCCCCAGGGAAACACATTCAAGGCTGTTCAGTTGGGTCTCACAGAATCAATCAGGCAGAAACATTTTCCCGAGCGCGTGTCAGACAGAAAACCTAACTTGCTGTAACTTTTAGGGTTTATCAGTGATCTAGAAAAGCGCTTACACAAGGGCGATTTTCAAGACGCCGATTGCGGAACCTGAGCATTGGAGATAACACAGTAGGTCTATTTGCCGGGTCTACAGAAAACACTACTCTGTGTGCTGCGCTCTAAGTGCCACACGATGAGGTAGAGGGGGTGAGGAATCAACTTAACAACACTGCTTTAAGTGCGAGTATCTCACGAGCGCCTGCGCACCTGTTTGAGAGAGGCCTATAATTCTTCAGGGTCCCTAATGGAACCTCGGCACCAGACACGGGCCGGTCCATCTCCCTGGCATCCTCTCCCAAACAGATCTCCCGCACACCGCAGATGCCGTCGGGGGGGGGGGGGGGGGGGGGGGGGGGGGGGAGCAGCTCTGGTAGAGGGAGTGTTAACGTTGATTTGAATGAGTGATCATCATCATCGTCCTCCTACTGTGGGCTGATGTATTGGTCTCCTTGGCGCCGTGTGTTCACTGAAGCTCCCGAGCGATTCCATTACGGCTCAACAGTTGCAATATTCAGTCATAAAAATCAATCAAACATCTCACTCCCACTAGATTTGCCCATTATCTTGTTGCAAACGTCTGTGCGTGCGTGTGTGTGTGTGTATGTGCATGTCTGTTTGCTTGTGCCATCGTGTGCATATTTGTATATCAAGCTGATTCTAGGTCTGTGCAAAATGTGTGTGTGTGTGTGTGTGTGTATGTGTGTGTGTGTCTCTAAGTCCATGTGCGTACCCGTTTGTCCTTTTGTGTATTTACGCAGTCATTAGGATGACCAATGGGCTCACCTCGAGCCGTAGGCTGTGGAATATGATGCATTAGACAGAGTCACGGCGGCCAGCCTGGCCAGCTAAGGTCCACAGATGGCCCCGAGACCAAACACTCTGCACCGACCACAAGGCTGTCTCTCTTCACACACACACACACACACACACACACACACACACAGACACACACAGAGACACACACACACACACACACACAGACACACACACACACACACACACACACAGACACACACACACACACACACACACACACAATTCAGCAGAGACAGAGCATCCAGCCAAACAGAATCTAGCATGGCACATCTATTCACAGTTAGCAAATGGAGCTAATTAAGAGGGGAATAACGCACACTGGGAAGGTAGCATAGAGAACAGCAGTCAGCAGAACTCTCTAGATTACAGCATCTTTGTTGAACGTTCTACATTACATAATTAGTGTTTAGTCATATGGTTTGATACCAGTATGAGGCACTTCATAAAGTTGTTACATCATACTTACATTTGACACTATTTAAATCTGCAGTACTGCTTGATAGTCTACATTATATCAGTCACGTTAATGTCAAAGCGTAACAAATGCATCTGTCCATAAATTCTAAGGAAGCAGTGATGGTTAAGATGGACAGAACACAGTAGGCTACTGCTGTGCATTTAGACAGGCTCACAACATTGGCTGATCTATTTCATGGTTGAATGTCAAGATGTGAGAAATGACTCCAACCAATTCCGGTTTAAAGCAAAACATACAGGGATGCTGAATGCACAATTGCACATACTGTACCACGGCATTCTTTCATATCTGCATTCCTCAAAATTGGTTAAGGAATTCAGACAAATCTCACACCAAGCTAAAAACTTTTTAAAGACTTTCTTTTTACATATTTACTTACTTGTAGAGTACTATAATACACTTCTGTTGTCAACCATGAATTCATATTGATTAATTTTTTTGCTAAATAATATTGCCAAAACCTTTTACGGATGAATAAGGAAATAAACAGGATCTCTACATTGCTAGTGTTGAGCCTGAAAGAGTGTTCGATTCACAGTCCACCTTTCCACAAGTCCACCTTTCCACAAGTCCAGAGACAGGGGTGTGTTTTACATTTGATACTTGCACGTCCATTACACATGGCAAAACAGTTCAAAAGCGCTTTTGCACACCTTTGCTTAAAGACAGGTGCATCGTACAAGCGTTACCAGTGATACTTGTTGAAGAAGTCCCACACTGTCCATTACACATGGCAAATCCTATTTCACAACGTTTCGGTCTTACAGACCTTCCTCAGGTGAATTTCTGGAAGGTGAAGGTCTGTATCACCGAAACGTTGTGAAATAAAGTTTGGCATGCGTAATGGACAGTGTGGGACTTCTTCAACAAGTATCACTGGTAACGCTTGTACGATGCACCTGTCTTGAAACAAAGGTGTGCAAAAGCGTTTTTGAACTGTTTTTTTTTTACATTGATGACATGTTAATGTGTGTGTAATTACTGTGTCTGTAATCCTGAGGAGTACTGTAATTCCCTGTAAGTGCAGCATCAGCTCTATCCCTTTCTTTCTCTCTCTCTCTCTCTCTCTCTCTCTCTCTCTCTCTCTCTCTCTCTCTGTGCACCAAGACCATATAGAGAGGATCTGAACAAAATGGCTCTCCATTACCATGCGTAATGACTGGCGAGAGTGATGGGGGGAGGGGGAGGGGGAGGGGGAGGGGGGGTGAGAGGCGCAGTAATGAGGAAGGAGTGAATGCGTCAGCCCACCCCACTGCCCCACTAGAGACGCCGGAAACCTTGTTAGCGTGCATAAACAAACATGATGCCTACTCAACCCCCACCCCAGCCCCCCTCACACAGTCACACACAGACACAGACACAGACACACACACACACACACACACACACACACACGCTCCCACTTCCAGTCTCCCCCCCACATCACCACAGCAGTGTCTCACGGTGATCAGAAGGTGTGAGACACCAGGCGAGACTCTGGCCCTCAGGGTCACGGGGCTGCATAAGAAGCACTCAGCCACCAGCGCAGCGTTACTTACAGCAGCACAGGGTGGTGCCACCTAGCATGGTGCCACGCTGCACCCGGCTACAGGAGGGTCTCTCTGTGGCCTGACGGGGAGGGGGTTACCCGCAGGAAGTGCCCTCTTTGGTCCTTTTCCACCAAAATACAGTCAGCAAATATAGTCATCTGGGTCATTTAATGTCACGGCATTGCATACTATTTTGGTATTCCTTTCACTCGCGTTCTCTTTCTGTTATTTCTTCTGTCCAACCAATTTCACTATTTTTTCAGTTTTTCTATCAGAAAAAGCGTATGATGGATTTATAAGCCAAAAAACCAAAGCATCGTCGTAAAACAGAGTATGGCAAAATAATTGCTGTATCTTGATTATCGTTGGAAATCATCGATAAAATCGAACTTCCATTTCTACTAGTTTCTACTCAGCCCTATGCTTAGTCACTGCTCAGGTGTGGCTCTGCACTGGCCCTGTGTTTGAGCACACACCAGGTAAGTCAAAAGAGCGAGACAGACCAAAAGACAGACAGACAGACAGACAGACAGGGATCAGAGCAGTCCTCTTCCCATCCCTGAGTGAGCAGCACGGAACACAATTTTAGCCAATTATGCCTGATGATGCTTTCATTAAATAAACTCCAGGTGGTGTGTGCGCGTCGTCTTCTGGCACTGGAAGTGAAAGTGGGAGCCGGAGACACAAAGAGCTACGCCTCCCACGCTCCGCACAGCTCCGCTCCCGACCCACCAACGGCACGCAGCCACTGTTCTTCTCAGCGAGCAGGAGTGCGGCTTCTGTTTCCAAAGATAATTCACCTGTATGACTTCTGTGTGTTTCTGTTCTTTTTGGGAGTGTATGTGTGTGTGCTTGCATGTATGTATGAGTGTGTGTGTGTGTGTGTGTGTGTGTGTAGAAGCAATGTCAAAGACACTGCATTATTGCTTGCGCTCTAAAAGAGCACAAAACTCAGCATTGAGATGCTGAGGATGTCAGTATGCTAGGGGGTGTTAAAGGAATGGGGAGCCAAGTGATATTTCAATTAGCCCAACAATGTCCTCAGAAGTCCACACTATACAGTGAGTCAGTATTTGAGCTTTGTTTGTGTGAAGGCTTAGGTATAAGGGCTTTATGGACAGTTTTATATACACATTTGAGTGTGTATGTGTGGCCGTGTGTCCATGCACACACTGTTTGTGTTCACTTGTTTGCAAGCACTTGTACAAATGATCTCAAGCAGCACGCCACCTTAGGCTCTGCCCAGCCTGGTGTGCCAGGGAGCTGGGCTGCCTGACACTGATGCCAGGCAGGCAATGCGAGCGTGTCACGCGGGCGCGGCCCAGGCTCGCACTGCCACCTGAGGTTATGGGCATGATGTGGGCAGCCATGGAGGCTGGCATGGCCGATGCTCATCCCTCAACGCCAGACGATGTGGGGCGACAGCTCAGCTCAGCTCAGCCCAGCCCAATGCCGTCATCTCTGAGGCCTACGGTGTTCACAGCGCAACGCTCACAGGCATTAAACGCCAGACCAAAATAGCAAGAGGCAGGCTGTTTTACGTTCTTAAATGCTCCTGAACCACTTGAAACGCTAGTTATATGGAATTCAAGGCTTTTAGCTTCTGGAACACGAGGGCAAGTGATGTGGTTACACTTGAACAGCTGCAATCTATCTGTAAAGCACTGGTATTTTGAACGATATGATAGCTAGTACGGCTATTATGTCTGTAGTGTTTACATAATAACAAGGAGCCAGTCTGCCTCTCTGCCAGGGAAACACATATCCCTAGACTATGTTCTTTAGCTCAGAGGCTTTATATACCAAAGGGCTTGATGATTATTCAGATAGCAGGTACACCAGAACATGAGCAACATGCTGATAACACTTCAAGCAAAGTAGTTTGGAGAGGCAATAACAACACAAAATGTAGTGCTGTGCCATAAACATTATTATTATTGTTATGAGAAAGCACATGTGAGCACCTTCCCCATAATGAACAAGTATAAAGTCTCTCTACAGGTAACGGAATAAGAGTCCTTATGGAAACAGATCCAGCCATTCCTCTTTTGCCAGGGGGCCAATGGTATTGTCTGATGCTTGATGAAATGACTCAGCGCCCACCGACCATAAAAATGTCAGGAGCTCAGAATTAATATCTTGTTTTTCTCATCCAAACAGCAATATAGTTCTAGGTTGTGCTTTGTCAAACGCACAATTTAAGAAGAAGAAACAGGACATAGAGCATGCAGAGGCAGACGCTTGTCCTTACACAGGCCATACATACATCAAAGATTCAGAGATAATTTCCTCTTTCTGCATAAAACATATGTTATTCATGAAATTCTGTATGTATAGCCTATGCTCATTACATTCTGTATTTATATGTGCGTGTATGTAAAAATTTAATATTGAAAGATAATGGCCTCACAAAGGCACCTAAAATGAACCTTATACACCTCAAAGGGGGTTACTATAAGACTGACCAGCTCTCTGCTCACCCCAAACAGGGAAGAGTTGTTGGATTGAAAGATTGCTAATTCTAATGTTTTCAAACTTAAACTTTCACGTATAGCTACCTTAAAAATAGACGCAAATAGAGACGTTTCCATTTTTGGCCTCCGTTTCTCTGTGCTTCTCTAGTCTGAGACAGATCTGCTTCGAGCAACGAGTGGAAAAAAAACATGCAAATTTGGTACCCCGCAGTATCAGCCAGGAGCAGAGGAAAACTAGGTTATTCATCTTCAAAGGTTGGAGGGAGAGGAAGAGTGAGAGAGAGGAAGCTGGATGCCTCAGGAAAGGATTGGGGAGTGGTGGTGGTGGTGGTGGTGGTGGTGGTGGTGATGGGGTGCTGTGATGCTGAAATGGAATCTTCTAACTTTCTTTTTTTTTCCCTTCTCCCAGTTATCGGTCATCCAACAGCATCTTGCACAACCCCTTTCAAGGTAGATCTACCCTCTAATTCCTACAACATACTTTAGAAATACATTTGATGTGAAAACCATCAGGAGACACCTGGTGACCTTTCATTTATCCAGGAAAAGAGAATACTGTCCAAAGCGCATACGGAGATGTTGTTGGAGTGGAAACATACTGAGACTACATTTTTAAATGTGCTATGATGACAGAGATTAATCTGTTAGACAAAATTTCAAAGGCTTTCCATACACACGAGAATGTTGCATCAGCTCTCTTAATATAAATTCATGCAGCCAGAGTCATGGGCCCTCCTCGCCTGTTCAGAGGTTCTACAATCATCCCCAATTCACCTTCAGTGATGACACTGCTTGGCAGCCTTCTGACCAATTCTGTAATTCATATGCAACTGTAGCTAGCAAAAACATCAAAGAGAACAGTGAAGACAGAGCGTTGTTAGAACTCAGATGTCTACTGAGCCAGTTACGTAAAACGCTGCTAGCTATGTTTCTGTTTTCACCGTGCTGTCCATGACTAAAATGGACACACCATGAAGAAAGCTTGCTGTAAGCTTACCTGACAGGCCTGGTAGAGAAGCTGATGCTCAAACTTCTTGATGCCGAGGATCTGCTGAAACATCTCGTAGAGCTGGTCCTTGCTAAGGATGAGCTCGGAGGCGGCGCTGGCCGTCATGCGCTGCTGGGCTTTGCGAGGGTCCTCGTCGCCGCGGTAGATGGTGTCGAACTTGGCCATCCAGGAGCTGAGCACCGTCTCCTTGCTCAGGCCGTCGATCTCCGGCAGGCTGCGCACCCGCTTCTCGATGTGCCTCTTGAACACCTCGCGGCAGTCCAGAGCTGAGAAGCCTCCCGTCTGCACCATCTTGGCCACGCGATCACTCTTGAGGAAAACCTGTCAGAATACATAGCACTTATCAGTGGACTGATGGGCATTAGGGTAGACTGAGTACAGTTGGGACAGTTTTTGCTTTCCCCATTACCACTTGAAAGTTTGACTGTAAAAAGCCATTGAAAATAACTGTGTTCTTACATGGTATATCTTTGATCTGTGCACTAAAATAAAACCCAAAGAATATATCCGTAAGTTGTTTAGATTTTTCACAATTAACTCATAAACACAAGGTGGCATTTTGTCTCAACTGTACCCTAATATAATTATATTGAGTACAGTTGAGACAGTAGCATGGTACAGTTGAGACGCCCATTCATGATGCTGGAAGGCTGACTAGCCATTCACTGCAAATGTAGCAAACTTTTTAAAATGTGTAATCTGAGTGTTTCTTTTTATTTTAATCTATTTTTTTAATCTAAATTGGCATCAGATAGACATAAAGCAGGGACAAATGTTTAAAGATGAAAATATCTTTTTTTTCCTTGGTTTTATCATGGCTAATTTTCAAATGATGATGTAATCCTTAAAATCTTCATGTTATAAGATATATTCATTAATAATATATAGTTTAAATATCAAAAACATTCATTTTATTGACATTTGTGTTCTATATTGCCTAAATGCCATCATAATATGCACAAATAAACACCATGCAATCCAATGGGATTTTATCCGGGTACAGTTGAGACAAAGTGTCTCATCTGTACCCTTCTGACCATCTTGCACATTTTTCTAAATAATGCAACAACCTTGCATGAAAGGATGTCATGAAATATGTCAGTTTGTAGAGCACAGAATGACCTTTGCAATGATGTAAGAAAAGTATAACAGTCACATTGGAGTAACAAGATATTCACTGTGGAAGGAACATGGTTAAGTGAAATTCTCACTATGGTAAAAATACTTTTGCCAATATCTTTGGACAGGAGATATGCACAGTGTCCAAATTTCCCATGATTAAAGAGAACACTAACACACATATGTGTAGCAAAAATCATAGATCAGGCTTGGTTTGCAGGCAAGATATTTAAGGTGTCTCAACTGTACACATGACCCAACTGTACTCAGTCTACCCTACTGCTAAAACCGAGATGTCGGACCACATTTTGGACTAGGTCTTGCTGAAGACAACTTAGATAAACACAAGATAAAACTAGAAAAACACTCAGAAAGCGCAGACCTCTGCCTGTATTGTTGTTACTAGGTTGTCATACAATTGAACCTAAAGTGTTCAGATCGCCACCACGTGGCCATACCATGCCATTACACCGCTAAGCGAAAAACATAAACGCCTCCGGTATCCTGATGGTGATATGGATAACTTCTTCCTTGGGTCATTTCTGACCCTCTCTGAAAATGTCATTGAAATCCATCCATCACTTTTTGAGTTATCTTGCTAACAAACAGAAGACAGACAAACAAACATAAAAAATATAACCTCCTTGGCTGAGGTAATAGGCTAAGGAAAACTATAGGCAACAATAGTGAACAAACAGTAGCCTATTTTAATTTGTGCAAATGCGAACACTTAAAGGAACACTTCACCCTTTTTTCATATTAAATAAACTATGTTATTCCCTTAACTTAGACAAATTGATAGGCCTATACTCTCACGTTTCAATGCGTGCACTCTCAAGCTCTGGTGCGCGGGCGCTACTTTGATAGCACTTAGCTAGCCCAGTTCATTCATTAGGGTCCAAACAGAGAATTGAAGTTAGAAGAGACCAAACACCTCCATGTCTTCCCTATTAAAATACAGTTACACGAGTGGTCACACGACCAAGTATGGTGAAACAAAATAAAATGTGGTGCATTTCTAAGCAGGTAAGAGGGATAACTATATTGTGTGGCGAAATAACAATTGGGAGCACATAGACTCAGCGCAGTAATATCCTCACTCCTTAAGTGAAACTGAAAGTGCAAGAGTGAACGTGAGAGGTATGTACAACTCGTCTTAGTTAATGGAATAACATAGTTTAATATGAAAAAAACATATTCCTTTAAGTTTGGTTTCTGTTCACAGAGTCTATTAAATAGAAAATGTCACTTATAAGCTGACAGGTTATTTCTCTAATGAACTGGCTAGTGTGTTCTTGTACTTTGCTGTCACTTGACGGGTCCCGGCGTGTAGCCTGCTGCTGTTAAATTCCCAGCACTCTCACCGTTTAATTTTGCCATGAGGAAGCTAATGAACCAATGCCTACACTGTATGGCAGTTTTGAGCACCACATGCAATTTCTAGCCTAGTGACCCAGATAAGTAGGCTAGCCTAAGCTAGCTAATGAAGACAATGTTATGTTGCATGGGTTAAAATGGAGCATTTGGACCCCAAAATTGACCCCCCCCCCCCCCCCCCCAAAAAAAGGGATCTGTGTTATTCTAACACTAGCTTATTAGCTAGCTAACAATGCCAGTGTTCTTCTTAGCTATGACAGTGCATGGATCAAGCATGAAATGTATCATGTTATGGCACCAAAAGTGTTTCAAATCTTTTATGTCAAACTTATACAGCTGCCCATTATGTATGTTTTATGCACCACCATAACATGTCAGTACACATGTGTTACAAAATGTACAGGAATAAGTTGGGCAGATTCCAAGTGAGAGCCTGGGCCGAAGAACAAGTCAGGCAGGCAGCCACCATGGATTGGGTACTGACAAGCTACAATGACTTCAGGTCAGTAAAGAGTAACTACACATAATGACTGATGGATTTTTTAGGTAAGCTAAAGTGGCTTTATCATAACCTGCATCCACTTAGAGTACCTGGTAATTTCAACCTGCGTAAATTCAGAGAAGCACTTATCTGACCCTGCGCTGAGTCTCTTTAGAGGGGCCGATGAACTCATGCAGAAGCATAAAGCAGCTTAACTCAAGACAGCTGTGTACCCCGAGGGCACCCTGGTGACAGTCATTGTGGCAATATGTGAGACATCATAAAAACCCCTTTTGATTCATTTTGTGCTATAGCTTACTACCGCACAATAGATGACTTTTCCCCTGTAAAACTTGGATAGTCTGTCCACAGAGACCTAGTTGATCATCTTTTCAGATTCAAGCTCAGTAAAATTGTCGTTGACTAATCATTGAACATCACAAATCCAACCCCAAACCTCAACCATAAATCGTAAAGGTATACTCTTAAAACGAAGGTGTTGGAAATAACAAAAACTGTGTTGGGCATAGAGATGTGTTAAAAAATAGGGCTGTCAAAATAACTGATTCATTTTGATTAATTAATCGGAAAAAAAGTACTGAATAAAAAAAATAGTCCTCTGCAATGTCTGCAGCAAGGAATTTGCATATCACCGGAGTTCGTCAACTAACACAGGCCTAACGTCTTTTTAGCCTACTGTCAAGATTAGCTGTCAGATGAAGTCACTACTGGCTTCCATCCCATTCCTTCAGTAGGCTACACATGGTTGGCTACATAGACTGTACATGGATGTTGAAATATGGCTGCTTAAAATGAAGAGCTGTCAGCCTTTTTTTAAAGACAGCCATGTTAAGTCGTCTGTGGTGTCTCAATAATTAAGTTGAAATGACTTGCCTTTAATAATGGAATAGCAGAAATGTTGTCGGCTACTAAATCGAAATACGACATTAACATAAAATAATAAGTAATAGGTAGCTTTGTGCTTGAACTGTGATGATCACAGAGTCAGAATATTTGTGATAATATCAAGGGTAAAATCCCTGGCATTCCAATAAAAATAACCCATAAAGTAAAACTATACACTGTGTTTTGATTCGTTTAAAAGAGAAAATCATGAAGGCAAAAGAATGAGCCAGCTGAAGGCAGCCTGGAGGTAGATGTTGGTCACAGGCACAGAGCTTTATGAATAAAAAATAAAAGTGACACCATAAATGTGCAACCCCCAGAGTGATGTACTGCAGTAATATGCCCAGGCCATTAAGACTGGGGAGCAGCTTGTTTAAAATTTAACATGTTAAAACAAAAAAGAACCAACCCACAGAAAAATATGGGATACGGAAATTAATTTGTTATCTATAATAAGAAAAGAAAAAAAAATAATTCCCATGGGGCACAGACACTCTGAATGATGTCTGAGATTTTTAATTGGGAAAGGTAGTGCATTCATTCAACCTTTCACCAAAGGGAGTAACTCTAAAGGTGATGATACACGGGGCAATTTTTAGGGCAATGTCGCTGAGGCAATGTTGACGAGGAATACTTTCTCATTGAGGTTGGGCAATAATTTTCTATCTGACCACTTTGGATACTTAAACGGCAATTTTTGAGATCATCCAATCAGAATGCTGGCAACGAGTCACATGACCATCTGTGAGCGTCTGAAATTTCCAATAAAGATGGCGGCGTCTCAGCGACAGTGGAGCGAAGAAAAAGAGAGGCTGCTGATCTCTTTTTATAGCGGTAAGTTGACATGTTGAAAACAAAACTGGGCATTTTACCTCATCAAATGCTTAATAAAGCAAGTAACGTCAGTTTTTATGTTCCGATGTTGTTAAGAAGACATCGTTTTTTTTCTAGTAAACTACTAGCTAGTAGCTAGCATTGCGCCATTGAGATTGAATGGGATTTGGCTAACTAGCCGTCGTTTTGCTAACAAAGTTATTGAAGTCTAGGGATAACGTTAGCTTCTAGCTGTTGTATGTCATTTTTATTTATTCAATGAATTGTAATCGATGGTCTGACTTATTGTATGAATTGATTCACACCAGAACATGAGTACTTGTGGAACCCGAGGGCGAAACAGTACAAGAACCGAGACGTCAAGAACAACGCCTACAAGGAGCTCTGTCAGCAGCTCACAGATGAGCAGCAAGTGATAAATGGTGAGTCTCATTGCTAACGGTTTTTAAGTTTATGCTTTTTCAGCTGAATGTGCACTGTAGTAACTCTGTAACCTTAACCCTGTGTTATTGTTAGAGCTGTCAAAATATCGTGTACATTTCGATTAACTAGACAGGAGATCGTCAAGTCTAAAGTAGCACCTCAATTAAAAACAATCTGGAGGTAGACCTAGCCCTAGTTCGCACTTCACACACCTCTTGATAAAGGCAGCCTTGTCAAAGTGTTAACGTTTTGCATTTCTTATCCTGGACTGCCAACTACTGGATAGAAAAGGCAACAAACTAGTGATTTTCACAGCTTGTGATTTCCTCTAACTAGTTTGGCCTACATTTATCATTTTAATAGCCCCACTGAATTTTGCATTAGTTCATGTAAATTAGTTGTGTGTTACCACTATATTTGATAATAATCCTGTGGGGTTTTTTTTCCTTATTCCCTTCTCAGAGGAAGATGTGAAGAAAAAGTTCAAAAACCTTCGGACTGTCTTCACACGGGAGCACAGCTCGGTGCTTAAGAGCAACAAGTCTGGGGCTGGAGCTGACGATGTGTATGTCCCGAAGTGGAAATATTACCAGGTCTTATCCTTTCTCCGTGATACCTGTAACCCTGATGAAAGTTCAGACAATCTAGATCCAGCTGTTCCAACAACCTCCCAGACCCCAGAAAACACGGCACCTCTTTCTCCAACTTCATCTCGCCCTGATAACCACACTGCTGTGTCTGACCCAAAAAACCAAAAATCAGATAAAAAACAACAACTAGACAAGGCTTCTGATGCCATGGACTATGCCATTGGTGTTCTCAAAAGAAAGGCCTCTTCACCACATGCAGGGTTTTTGCATTATCTAGAGAGTGTGTTGGATGACATGTCAGAGAGCAAAACTAAAAAACTTAAAAGGCAAATAATTGATTTGGCCCACAGTGTGTTAGAGGAAGAATAGTATGTCTATTTAACTGTGTCAATGTACATATGCCAGATTGGCTGAAAATAAAATAAACATGCATGTATTTGATTGTATCGTTCAATTTATTATTAAGTAGTATCCATTAGAAGAATGTTAAGCTAAGAAATTGCATTATCTTGCCAGCTTACTGCTCCATTTGTGTTGAAGTAGCTGCAGAACTCCTCTCTGACTTGTTTTGCCTGCAACGATGGATTCCTGTCTGAGGAGGCTGCGATAGGATTCAAGCACTCTGGTTCCTGCCTCCATGCCCCACGAATTATCTGACCTGTTTCTGTGTCTTCTTGATCCACCAGACTGGGAGGGGTATAGGTGTATCGGGTAAGGGATCCTGTTCGCAGGTAATTGTGGAGAACACACGCCGCTTTAGTTATCGTCACAACTTTGGAAGGTTCCAATGGAATTGACTGACGAAACACTCGAAATCTATTGGCTAAAACTCCAAAAACATTCTCAACACACCGACGTGCACGAGAGAGCCTATAGTTGAAAATTTGTTTGCTTTTGTCAAGTTGTGTTCTTGGATATGGTCTCATTATCCATGGCTTCAAACCAAAGGCTTCATCTGCCACAACTGCATAAGGCACAGGGAGTTGACGCCCAGGCAGTCCTGTTGGTGGTGGTCTTCTTAGTGTGTTTTCCTCCAGTGCCTGACTCAGCCCACACTTGGCCCAAACCCCCCCATCACTAATCCGGCCATTTGTTCCTACATCTATATATATAAATTTCAGGTCTGCATCTGCTAGGGCCATCAAAACAATTGAATTAAAGCCTTTGTAATTGTAATAGTGGGATCCTGAATTTGGTGGAGGCTGTATGCTGATATGCTTCCCATCTAAGGCACCGATGCAGTGGGGGAAGTTCCATCGTTCCTCAAATCTTTTGGCGATATGTCTCCATTCTTCCTCTGTGGATGGTGTTCTCAGGTAGTTTGGTTGCAATGCATTATACAGAGCTTCACAGGTCTCAATGATGATCTTTGAGATGCTGTGTCTGCTCACCCGGAAAACGTACTCCAGTGAGGAGAAGCTGTGCCCTGTGGCCAGGTATCGCAGAGTTATGGCCAGTCTCTCCCCTGCAGGTATCGCCTCCCTCATTACAGTGTCTTGTCTTCTTAATGTAGGCTCCACTAGGCTGAGCAGGATGTTGAAGTTGTGCTGATCCATTCTTAACCAGTTTTTGTAACTAGGAGGATCTTCATCAGCCAGCTCCTTGAGTAACTGGCTGTAACACCCTAGTTTCCTTCTCAGCATCCATCTTCTGGTCCATGTTCTTTTTTTGTTGTTGTTATTGCTGTAATGAATAGAAATAATGTTGATGTTTTTGCCAGTCATCATCATCATTGGCCTATTTAGCTGTCAACCCTCCCGTTCTATATATTTGCTTTTCATACGGTCTTCCCATTGTAATATATTCCTGTCAATATCCTATATTTTAATACTCTCATAACAGTAGCCCTACCATTGAACCTATTATTACCAGTGGTGTAGTCTGTGATGTGCAGGACTATGCAGTATACCCACTTAAAAAGCATCACCATCCCAGTATACCCACTTAAAAAAGGCAAGGATACATATTAGCATTCGGGGTTGATCACAGTACAGGCTACCCACTACAGCTGACTAGAATACACCACTGATTACTACTATCGCTATTATGATTACTAAAAAACGGTCTCTGCCTAAACTATAACGTGTGTTTTTTTTAGCTAAAACATCTAATACATTTGAACTTATACTTACTTGAGTGAAATAAATGCTGAAGCCAAGACAAGAGTGACTGCTGCAAATGTCTCAGTGTCCATGTCTGCTGTGTCTATCTCCTTGGTGACAGATTACTTTTATCTGATTGGTTGTTTCCAGTTGTCTGTTGCCCTGATCAGTTGCTCTGTGTCTCACCTGGTTGCCCGTCGCCGGCAACATTGCTCGGTAACATTGCCCTAAATGTTGCCCCGTGTATCATCAGCTTTAGGGTTGTCCAAAGACTGCCCCGCTAATGTCCTCCACACCACAGGGTACTTTTACCATGGGTGTGTAAGATTAAAACATTTTTGATTTATGTTGTGTCAGTATACAGTCACAGCTCCAGCAGTTATATCTGGCTGGCATTATATCCAGACTTCTCTTTAGACCACCACCACCACCACTACCCAACTCTCCCCCCGCCACCTCACCCCCACCCCCTCTACAGCCATCTGAGATAGGGAAGATGAATGGGTCTTTAAATTGCAACCTGGTTTGGATCCAGGCAACCGTTTCCCATGACTCTATGCCAGTTGCTGAGCCATTTCCCTTCCGCAAGCTTTTCAGCTGAAATAAAAAGCACTCCATCCTTTCAGTTAATTCAGTGCCCCGCCATCCGCTGTCCGCAGACTTTTTAAGTGTGGGATGGAAGCAGGGATCCAAATGGTCCGGCAGGCAGAGGTCAATGGGATGCTTTTACATCAAATGGGCTTTTGGAGGCGGTTTCGTCTGCACTCCCACTGGCGATCTGCTCCAACAGCAGATCCACACCCTGATGGGCTCAGTGTCAGCTCAGTGCGATGCTAATTGGCTAACAGGAGCGCTTGCTCATCTCCGGGCAGGAGGAGCAGGTTGCAGGGGTTAGGTTGGCCACAGAGACTCACCCCCTCGAGGGGACTATCCTGTGACAGCAACATTGTTCATGTGTAGATCCTCGGAGGCAACTCTTCTCCACGGAGGGGTACTATTATTAGTCTTAATGCACCTACAGTCTAATTACGCTTTTTATGTTCTTTTCTTACCAAACAAGACACAAAGCTGGCAAATAGGAAGAAAAGGCATGACATTTAGGTGGTATGTTTATCAGATAAACAACACATAGCAACCATTTTTGGATTGTTTCAACCATAATGTGTGTCTGCTCCCTCAATGCATTCAAATTATATGGAAAGTATTAACCCATCAATATCTAAAAGTAAGGTTGGCAGGGCAGTTCTTCTTTTTGTTCATTTTGTTTTGTAATGAGCTCCTATTCAAAATGACTGCCCTCAGGCCTTCTGCTGGCATAATCAGAAACACGGTGTGCTTCTGAATGTGTCTGGGGGGTCTGCACGTTTGACATAGACTGGGAAAGAAACGCGGAATATCTCTACTCATCTACTTTATAATCTCTGATTAAATTACAAAAAGCAGGTTCAGTGCGGCAAAATTAATGAAAGAGTAATTGTCTCTTCCCTTTGTCAAGTCATTGATTGCTGTGGGGCAACTTTACCAGATGCCATTAAATAAATAGATGAATCAACCAAGCAGAGCTACTACCTTCAGTGCCTCCCATGTTCATCCCACCACCTCGGCCTAATACATATTTACAGTATGCAGTACAATAGCCATGTCAGTTGCAGTAGCCTACATAACACTGTTTGCTAAGTCTGACCAACAGCCAATGCTTAAATGCCATCATAGGTGGTTTTAAATGTTTTAAAAGGGACACTTTTAGCTTTTTTATTTCATCTTTATCTCATACCAAATGACTATGCATAAGTCAATGACTTGTCACTCTTCATGAGATGAAAGATAATTGAGTAAGCCGCTCTGTGAATATTAGCGAGCCATAAATGAGAGGTCGCATTAGCTCCCTGTCAGTCACGCGTGACGTATGTGGATATGGTGGGGCAGCGCACCTGCAGCGGCCTCGCTCAGGAGAGCTCGACGTGACATGATGACCTCATCATCGCCAGAGACGGATGATCGTGCCGGCTAGTGCGATGTGACGCGTGGAGACAGCAGCCTGCTGCTGCTTCTGCGAGCCAGAGAGAAAGCTTTTAAACGTCCCGGGAGAGGTTTTCATAACCCTCATCACTATGCTAATTGAGTCGCGCAAAGCCATTTTGATCAGCCAGTGCCTCATATCTGCGGCACTATAAACAATACCCAAATCACTCACCACCAACAGTTTCCTGGGACTGTCGGAGAGGCAGTTGAAGGCTGAATTTTTTTAAAGATGTTTGTTCACCAAATCCTTGCTTTGTAAATCTCTGACATATAAGGCCAGACCTAAGTCGTTCACAGAAGTATGCACACATGGCACGCTCTGATGAAGTACCCTTTGAAAAAGAGTCACAACATGTTTTGTTCCTGTAGTAGAAACAGTGCAGTTACGTACATACAAGCAATCAAATTTCAGTCCGATTACACTATTAACTCTGTTAACTGTGTTGAGTAGGCCTACTGCGATTACAATCCAATTTTATGAAATTGGAGAAGTAGATCTGGAGTATCTGATTTTGATCTTATTTACCTCCGCCAAGGTTTTCATCTGGGACAGGCGTTTGTCTGTCTGTCTGTCTGTCTGTCTGTTTGCTAGCAAGATAACCCAAAAAGTAATGGATGGATTTCAATGAAATTTTCAGGGAAGGTCGGACATAACCCAAAGAAGGAACAATTACATTTTGAGAGTGATCCGTAATTCTGGAGGCGTTTATGTATTTAGCTTAGTGGTGTAATGCCATGGTATGGCCACGTGGTGGCGATCTGAATATTTTAGGTTCAAATGTATGACAACCAAGGAAGAGCAATGCAGGCGGAGGTTTGCGCTCTTTCCTAGTTAAATATTTCATGTAACTAAATTATCCTACAGTTGGAGTTTATCACGTTCAATACCACCTGGCGCCTGCACACTTACACTATTCTTAAATCAGATTTTTAATTGTTTACCTAGCATGTAAACAATATTCCAAATTCTGATATTACTCCAATTCTTTTAGCAGTTTGTTCTGCACATGCAACCTCACTGAATGTCTTTCACACAGACTTTTTAATAAAACATAACAGTTTCATTATTCATCAAGTATTTGGATGTACAGTACACACTGAAATGTCTTTGGATGTTGTGGACACATACATATCCATAAGGCTGATTAGCAAAATGCCTGTGTGTGTCTCTGTAAATCTGTTCCTTTGGGGCGATTTTGGCGGGCAGACCGTACCTCATAGTAGCTCTGGACGGCGTTGATGAAGGCCTCATCTGCCACAATCTGGGTGTCTCCTTTCAGGAACGACTCGAAACGGTCCTTGACCGTCTGCAGCTGCTGCTTCGTGATCTGCACAGGAACAGGAACAGAAACAGAGGACGGCTCAATGGCACAGCGAGAGACGACACAGAGAACCAGAGGGAGAGAAAAAAACGAGAGTACAAAAACATGAGTGCAAAAAAAAAGAAGAAAAAAACCCCAATGTGGCCAGCAGCTGAAAACTTGCGCTGGCCTCCGGGTAATTACCGCGCAGAACAAATGAGACCAGTGTGGCAGAGTCAAAAGAGCATCTGAGCCCTCAAAGGTGAGGTGGAGAGGTCATGAAACAAGCAAGCAGTCAGATTTGTGAACAGCTCAGTTGTTACATGGCACTGGCAGAGATGGCCCTGCACTCAATGTGTTTCAGTTATCTATTTCATTCCATTCTTAAAAAATAGCATTGCAGTTTTTTTTTAAATGCAATTCATATACAGATTTTGTTATTCATATATTTTTTTTTGCACAATCATTTATGCCTGGTGCTTACTGCAATATGCTGCTTCAGTAGGCCGGCCCACCATTCACAGTGATTGGCCATGAACACCAGCATTCAAAACTCCCCTCACATCATTAACTTGCATGGAAATGTAGTCGAGTATATGGACACGCAAACTCGCCCAAAGAAGAGACAGAGAGCCAACAGTGTTTTGCTAAAAAAAAAATACTGCTTGTAGCTATTTGAGATCTCTTAACCTAACCTTCTAACCCGAACTAAACTTAACTGAAACACTGATATGGTGATATCTTGATTAACAATGTCCAGATACACGAAGACAAGTTCCTGTAGGCTTCCACTGGTATCACACAAGCAAGATGGTGGTAACAGGCGCAGCAATTTCACTTTAAGAAACCAGAGCCCCACAGCCAAGGAAATTGAAATTGGATTTAATATTTCATGGGCTCCACTTTATTACAGGGTTTAATCAAAGCTTGGTCTTGGGTTAAATTTATAATATGTCCACTATCTGCAAAAAAAATTAAGCAACTCTTCCCTGAAATGATCTAGATTATGAGTAATGCTAACCTGGATCATCCATACTGTCCTTATTTCCTCAGCTCTCTCCTTCTAGTCATTTCTTTCCTTTTTTTTAAAAAAACCCCCAAAATGCTTGGCTGAAAGCTTGGCTCTCTGAGCACCAGCATCCCAAAGACTTTGATCAGTTTCATGGCGCAATAGCTTTTCAGGTCAATTAGAAACGCGGTGTGCGTGAGGTGTGTTACAGTGCCTGCGTCTCCTGGCAGGTGAGTGGGTGGAAGCTACGTGTACACGTGTGTCCTTGTCAGACCAACTGAATATCTACACAGGACTGTAATGGTAGTGAAGATCTTATTCTGCCAGCTCTGTCATTTTGTATATACAGTATTCTCTGGGTAGAGAAAGCTAGCGCTCGCGTCTGGCTTATGTTGCATGTGCTATGGATGATAAAATAATCAATACATGCCACTGCCCTTTAACCGTCATGTGCAGCACCCGTAATGAAAAGAGCCATTCAGCTCTCTCAACTGAATAGAAGTGCAATTGGATGGAGTCATGGAACCACCGCCAGACAGAAAAGGAAACGAAAGTTAGGTGAGCAGAAAATAGACCATTTGTGCAGCTATAACAAATAAAGTCAACAATTTAAGTAGGCACCCGTAGGGAATGTGGACGAACTGAAAAAAACAGTTGGCGAGACTTAGGAGGACGAACGAAAAGTAAAGTTTGCATGGTGCTCGGAGTACGGCTTTGATTTCTTGAAGATTCCTCTATACACGCATCGCAAACAGATGTGCACTCTCTCCCACACTTAGTGACAGTTCACATACAGTGGAATACATAATCAGTCATTCTTGCGAATCTCCGGCCTGAATCTCCCATGACTTATGACCTATGGCCAATGACATATACATGCATATGCAGATCAGTGCAACTGTCATTCTGAGCTCCTGCAGTAGGCACATGTCATTCTAGACCTGCTGTTGCCTAGTGCACACAATGCCAAAATGATGCCTAAAAACAGGCGCCTACAGTATATCGATGGTGTCAGGAGTGGTAGCACTGGTGGTGGTGGGTAGCGTGTGTGTGTGTATGTGTGTGTGAATGTGTGTGTGTGAGTGTGTGTGTGTGTGAAGTGGGGGAGGAGAGTGTCTCTGTGTGTGAGGAGCCTGTGAAGCATCACGGTGCCATCTGTGTGCTCCTCTCATCGCTACCTCTTCTCTCAGCGGCAGCCACCTACCAAACAACAAATCACTGCAGCCCACTAGCGGAGATTCTAACACACACACACACACACACACATACACATTCAGTGTAATAAAACTGTAACATAATACCGATACAATAAAATGACACATGCATTATGCACACCTGTGCATTATAATATACACTGAGTGTGTGTGTGTGTGTGTGTGTGTGTGTGTGTGTGTGCGCTCGTGTGTATGTGTGCGTGTGTGTTCATGCCCGTGTGTGTGTGTTTTGGAGTAAAGATAATATATAAGCATATTATAATATGCACAAGTGAGAGGAGGAGGGGGGAGGGCGGGAGGGAGCTGTAGATGGAGAAACATGCACTGCCTCGTGTCAGTCTTGTCCTCTATGATGGCCTCAGTGAAGGGGCAGGCTCCAGGACTTGCTGACCATGACACTCCAGCCAATATGCAGAGCAAGGGATTCTGCAGTGACACTAAGCTCATTGTACATTATGAACACAGACGCTGGGGCCTTGCATTCAGCTGGCAAAGCTTTGCATTGAAAAACGGCATGGGCCTACAGGAGAATGGCTTGATATGTTGACCATGCATGTACTGTACATGCAGATGTTTGCCCCCTGGGAGCCAGTGAGCTTGCATGAAGAGGATTTTAATGAAAGATCTGAGCCATTGTCCGACCCTCTGCCCTTGACTGTCCTCCATGGGAGATGGCGATAAGGAAAGGCCTGTCTCCCGGTCTCATTGACCTTCCCCATGTGGAGGAGCACGTAGACAGCTGTTAACAGCTGCGAAGGTGTCAGTGAGTCAGGCGTTGTTGTAGTCTCTGAGGTGTGTGTGCAGATGTGTGTGTATTTGCATTTCACTGGGAACTGAGCATATCTTTCTTATTCCTGAGGGTTTAATGTTCCTGTCACATCCATGTCCATGACAAATGTTGCATATGAGGTGCATTGTGTGTGTGTGTGTGTGTGTATTTGTGCACACGTGTGTGTGTTGCACGATTAAAGTCTTTGTGAATGTATGTGAAGAGGGGAGGGAGATGGGTGGAATGAGACATGAGAAGGAGATAGAGAGAAAGAAAGAGAGAGAGAGAGAGAGAGAGAAAGAGAGAGAGAGAAAGAGAGCTGGACTACTTAGAGGAAGCTTGACAGATCTCCCGAGGCGATGCTAACAAAGCTGCCTCTGGTATGGAGCTCAGCCTCCAAGCACAGATCCACAGAGACACTGTATGTGTACACACACACACACACACACACACACACACACACACACACACATACACACACACACACACACATACACACACACACACACACACACACACACACACACACACACACACACACACACACACACACACACACACACACACATACACACACACACACACACACACACACACACACACACACACACACACACACACATACACACACACACACACACACAACACAACACAAGCACATCTAAACACATTCACACCACAACAAAACACAAGCACATATGCTGCTTTCACCACAAGCCCAGAAACATCAAACACAAAACCAAACGAGTGATAAAAGAGAATAAAGTCAATCATTTCTCTCTCCTTCTCCTGTGTCTCTGTGTGAGCATATATATATATATACTGTATATACAGTATATATATATATATATACGTATATATATACAGTATATATATATATTACGTGAAGGTGCACACTTTGAAGAGAAAAAAAAGAGTCCTGATCCAAATGGACTCTGGTGAGACATTCCTCCAGCTCCAGCTGAGATGAAAAGCTGGCCAAAGCTCAGGCTGAGCCTGCAAAGGGGCTGCTCCGCGCTCCGCTTTCCACTGCCGCAGTCGGCCATGCACCACTTCCTTGGTATTAAAAACATCCCCAATCTGCATGTGAATTAAACGCTCCTCCGAAGTGCCTAAAGATTGGATTGCGTAACAGTGATTAGCCTGGCTCCGCTAGATACATATAGCATGACTCATTTTGCGGGGCCTCGGCCAAAAATACACAAAAGACACAGGGACAGACACCATCTCTCACCACAGCACTCAGCTCAAACTGTGTCCTGTCTGCAAAAATGCTGACCTCTGACGGTTCCCATAAAGACTTTCCCAAATAGAGGATCACCATGGCAATGTGAGATCAATGCCAGAACAAGTCGGAGTGATGGGCAGAACTCCAGTTTTTACTGTACTGCCCATAAACGGGCTGCTATAATGTAGTTGATATTACACTGAACCAATATACTGAACCTGTATGTGCGTATTACAGTTTTTGCCTATTGCTTACACACTAAAATCAAATGCTTACACCAAAGTCTCAATACCTAAACTTCTTGTATTACACTTTACACACAGTGTAACCATAGCTTAAACACATTCTCTGCTTTGCACATTGTTTGCAATTCTGCAAAACACTTTTTGCGAAACACTACACACATTTTCTTTCTGCAAAACCCTTTTTCAAAACACTACACACTTTTTCTTACATTAAACACTTTGTGCAAAAACAAAATCCCCTGATATCATTGGGAAAACACTTTGTTCAAAATGCTAAACTCATCTGGCAATTGCAAGCACTTACTTATGCACCTAAAAACACGTGCACAGAAAACATAACACCAATCGGTCTGAACCTTAGCACTACAAATAGGCCTCAGGTAAGCCATTTTGAGAGCTATGGGTGCCTCTCAACATGTCTCCTCGGTCCTCGATGCTTGATCCTCGAGGGGCGTTCCCACTGATCTATAACTAGCACTGGATAGACTATCCCATTGTTGTCACCCCATCATTCTTTATCTAGATCAGTGAGGACGAGGATCGAGGAAGGAAAGGAGGGTGTATAAAAGACCAAATGAGAGGCACCCAATGAGAGTAAGAAGTATAGGAGGACAAGGAGAGAGAGCTGTCGGACGTGGATGAGGACAAGGACAAAGACAAGGACCAGTGCAGAGATGTGTCTCAGATGACATCAGGGCTGCTCTGGTCTGAGATTGGTTCAACAACCATATCAATTTCATATATCAAAAGTTGTATACCTGCCCCCTTACAGCCCATTTCTAAATGCATTCGAGGAATTACAGTATTTTCTGCATGGCGGTGGAAAGTTCATGTGAAGACATTGGGGATCAATCCCCCCCCCCCCCCCACCACATACACACTAACTTGCACATACTGTATACACATTCACAGACACACACACACACACACACACACACTCACATGCACATACACACTCACAGACATATACACACACACACACACACACACACACACACACACACAAGCACACACACACACGCACACACACAAAACAAATATGTATGTTTTTTTTTCAATCACAAATGATTCAGTAATTGTTTTTTTTCTTTCGTTTTGTTGCATATTTGACGTTTCTATTTCTCTTTATTTCTGTAAGAATGTTTGTTTTTTGTAAAAACTCTTGATTGATTACAACTTTTGAGTTTTACAGAAGACGAGGTCTGAGAAAATGACCAAAAAAAACCAAATACAAAGACGGCAGTGTTTCATGTAAAGCACATCAGTGTGTTACTGGTGATATGTAGGATAATTCAAATGGTGCTTGTGTGTTTAGTTTTGTTGCAAGAATTTCGTTTTTAGAAGGGAGTGTTATGTTTTGATTGCAGTGTTTCATTTTGGCATAGATGTGAGTTGTTTATCCCCAAGTGCTATGTCTTATATAGCTGTGTGTAGAGTTTTGACATAATGGGCCAAATGCTGCAAAACGTGTGTAAGCAATAGGCAAAAACTGTAAACTTTGGTGCATAGCACTATATGTGGTGTATTGCACTAAAACACTCATCAATATATCCAACTGCACTAGGATACAGTCATCACTGCAGCATAGGCGTAATTTGCGGGGGGGTTAGGGGGGTTATGACCCCCGCAAAAATCAGGTCCAGCTAATATAACCCCCCCAATATCAAATCAAAAAAAAATAATAAAAAAATATTATAAAATTATAAAATATTCTGAATGAATAACTTTTGTTTCTTTTCTTTATTCATTTCATTTTCCAGCAAGATAGTATCATGTTTTAAATATTCTGAAATGCACCCCCCTGCCCACCGACTACTTGGTATTACCCAACCTGCGTTCTCTACCGAAAGTTTGTTTACTATTTCGCGCAGTCGCTGGGATGAATGGTTGGAGAAAGCTCTCAACTCAGGTGGGAAGATTAAAAAGACATTGAAAGGCAGCCAGACAGCATTTTTTCATTGTTGGTTGACACCAACCAAAAATAGGAAAAATCCTGACCAAATGGAGGTATACCCCTATTGCTAAGTTAGCTGTTAAATTAGCTGATGATTTGTTGACTGGAGTTGGCTGGCTAGCCCTATGAGCCCGATGGACGCAAAGTGCGTCAAAAACACACCCATTCTTCTCTGTTACATTGCTCCGGGATAATTAGTCACAGCGAGATGAGACCTATATTGCACGAAAGAGCAGAACCGGGGCTTTCCAACGAGACTAGACACTTGTCTGTACGATCAAGTATGAAGCTAAAATAAAATCATGAAGTTAAATCAAAGTATATCATATTTACAGTCTATATTGCTCTGCATTCACCCAGGCATCCAGTACTCGCTTGAATTACACGCGAACCCGCCATCGGAAAGATATGGCACGCATGTCAGATGAAAGAGGAGAGCTAGAGCTATCCACAGATACCAAATACAACCTTCTAGGCCATAAAACAGACGAAGTGACAGCAAAATAATAACTTCATTTAGCTCCACTTACCCCATGTTTTTGTGTGGCATAATAGCCTATGTTCATAATCCAACGTTATCATGTGTTTCAGTTTCTCTATGGCAAGTCACGTTCATAATACGGTTTTGAGATCCTAACAAACTCCTGTATGGTATCCAATTCAAGACTCATATTGCATCCAAATTTGTTTGACAAATAAACACTTTTTTGCCTTTACTTTGTTCATTGCAATACAGTAAAAAATATTATAGAGAATCATCATCTGTGCACATCATGTGTGCTACCACGCAAACAAGTCAGGTCAGATCAGCAAATATGGAGCACAAAAAGTGTAAAAAAGTCATTTCTCATCACTAAATAGAAATGGCCATTTATTTCTGGAAGGCACACATCACGTACAGTATTTCTGTAAATTGCTCAGCCCCAAAGTAGGCTATACCCAATATGGTTCTAATTGCAAGTCAGGCCTACACAACCATGCAAGTCATGTCGAGCTGTCAGCTTGCTGTAGTGAGATACATGTCAAAATGTAAGAATGTGTATAGTATGCTTTTTAAATTTGTATTATTTAAAAATCTAAATCAAATCAATGCAAGTATTAATACATGTGGTAGATCTGGGTAGCCTAGACTGTGCTGAAAAAAAATGTAGCATGTGTGAATGGCACTTACAATGACCAGGATAAATGCTTCTAACTGAAAATGCCCTTAAAACAGCCCAGGGCTCATAGGGCTAGTGCAGGCGCGCACTTTATACACACAAGACGGTCCATGTGAGCACACTGAATTTAACTACTGTGTCATTATGGCACAAACAGTCAAGTGAACAGCTTAGCCTAGCCTAAATCATCATGATGTATTTCTAATAAAGGAACGGCAAATTAGCATGTTACCTTTTGCACAAGAACATTATTCAATAAATAAATAAATTGATAAATATGCCGCAATTTTAACCCCCCCAATGGTAGACCCAAAGTTACGCCCTTGCACTGCAGTAACTACAATACAGTATTTATAACTACAGCATTTTCACTTGGCTAAAAGATTTGCATGTTGACTGTGACTCAATGATTTTTAATAAAGGAAAACATTTCTGATCCATAACAGCACACCATACTTCTGAGTCTTGTATAGGAGTGTACAGTTTAATTGTGCGTGTGTATGAGTGACTGTTCCTGTGTGTTTGTGTGTGTGTGTGTGTGTGTGTGTGTGTGTGTGTGTGTGTGTATATGTATGTCTATTGTGTCGTTGTCCTCCCTGCTCTCGTTCTCACACAACTCTCTTCCCATTCAGTAGGCCAGAGGGCAGTAATGAGGAGCACTGAATCGCGCTTGGTTTCATGTCACGTCACGTCATAGCGGCCCGTCACAGCAGCCCGGCCTCCCGGTCCGGCTGAGCGGCGGTGTGTGAGCCAGGCTCCTCGACCACCCCCCCCCACCCCCTTCACTGCATCCCCCCCCCACCCCACCCCAACGTAATTAACAGAAGAGCCGTGGAACTGCTAAAGCCCCTGATGGATAGAGCGCGGGGAAAGAAAAAAAAGGGGCAGAATTTCCATCAGCACTACCAGCTACAGCCAATCGATTCCTCTCCAGGCCGGCTCTTATTGAGATTGCACGGAGGCCGGAGGATTCATGGACACGCCGTAAAAAGAGCCCCAGGGACATTC
>NC_085002.1:19081312-19156312 GCF_963854185.1 Sardina pilchardus | reverse complement strand
AGTCTGGTGCCAAATGAATCTGTGCTGATAGCAAAAAAAAGCAAAAGCCTTCTGTGGTTTTATTGATGTAATTCTGTTGACTCCCATTGTGTCCCAACCACTGAGAATGGGAAACACGATAAGTGACGAATGTAAATGTTTAATGTTTAATGTTTGATGTTTGCTCTTTACTCACAGTATCTCTGTGTGTTCTCTTTTCTCTACAGAGATGCCCTGTGACCTGTCCGATCCATTGAACGAAACATACACCCTTCTGACAGACTTCCTTGGCAACCTACCTCAGATCCCACCCTTCCTGAACGAGGATGGCTTTGGACTCCTGGACACTGTAGTCGTTGGTAGTGGTAAGTTGCCTCTCCTTGTTTCCCTCACCGAACTGCTGTTATCTCCTGTGATCTCCTGTTATCTCCTGACTTACTGAACAGTGACTCTATTGTCCCACTAAGCTGATATATGAATTGACCCTCATTAACTACCCTCAGCAGACATCAAGAAAGAGAGGGATTCCTATGATTCCTGCAGCTACTTCCCTGGATTCAGTAGTGATATGACTCCACTGAGCGACGGTTATGAGTCAGGCTCTTCCCTGTCTGACAGCCATCACAGTTCCACCATGGGTAAGCGGCATTCCCATTCTTAATAGGAATGATTGTATGTATTTTATTCTGTATTTGCTTTACTGTTTATGTTTTGCATATTATTAATGTCACGTGCTCTTCTCATCACAGGGAGCTTCATGAACCCCAGCTCTCCAGAATCCACTGGAAGTGAATCAGATCCAGAGTACATGGAGAAGAAATTCAACATTAACAGTGAGTTTCTTTGCCTGTCCCATCCCCCCCCCCCCCCCCCCCCCCACACACACACACACTTTGATTCCCACTTGGATTATCACTGTTAAAAATAAAAATGTTTAAACTTTGAAAGTATCCAAATGAGGTTGTGTACTGATGCCGTTGTTGTTGTTTTTTTCTCCAGAGAGCTTTGTGAAACAGGAACGTGGTGTGCAGAAGAGAGGAAGGGGACGACCCCCAAAGACCAACAGAGGCAGTGACCACTACCTGGAGACCAAGAAGAGCAAACATGGTGAGAACACCTGCCTAACCTGTAATCACGCTAACCATGCTATCTTACTGGTAGATTTTGGCTCGAGTGAATTAGACAAAACTTCACATTTAGATTTACTTATTTATCAGACACATTGATCTACTTTTATTGCTTGTTATTGCATTATTAATCAGACATGTGGTTCTATTAATATGTACACAAACACACATGAGTATGCGCACACACACACACACACACACACACACACACACACACGCACACACACACACACACACACACACACACACACACACACACACACACACACACACACACACACAGCTTAATCTTGATTGAGTGTTATCTTCAGAGACTAACTCATGCCTTCTCTTCATGATGCAGCACCGAGAGGCACGCATTTGTGGGAGTTCATCCGTGACATTCTCATCCACCCGGAGAAGAACCAGGGCCTGATGAAGTGGGAGGACCGGCGCGACGGCGTCTTCAAGTTCCTCAAGTCCGAGGCCGTGGCCCAGCTCTGGGGCCAGAAGAAGAAGAACAGCAGCATGACCTACGAGAAGCTCAGCCGTGCCATGAGGTGAGAGGAGAACCTGAGGAACAGAGAGGGAACCCCTAGAACTTGTGCTACTGCAAAGGACCAGCAAAAAAGCAATAGAATGAGCCTTAAACACCAGAATCCAGCAGCCAGAATAATGTGATCTATCTAAATTTACTCATACATTGAATTCAATTTAAAGAAAAGGAAAAAAGAGAGACAAAAAAAAAGTATCGTGATTGTTCAATGCTTCAGGGACACAGAGAGTAGTCAAAACACCATAGATAAGTCATGAAACTGCCACGCTAAAAAAACCCCAACCAATTTGTATTGAAAACAACAACAACAACAACAATACAGCAACAAACTGACATGCAACGTTTGCCCCTCCCCCTCAGGTACTACTACAAGAGAGAGATCCTGGAGCGCGTGGATGGGCGCCGACTCGTCTACAAGTTTGGGAAGAACGCCAGCGGCTGGAAGCTGGAGGAAGTGGGCCTGGGAATGTGAAGTGTCAACGGGCTGGGCGGAGTGGATGAGGGGGGGTCAGGTAGCAAGGGGGGGATGATGACTGTCTGACACTTTTGGGAAAAGAGGTGTCCTCTGACAGCCTCTCTGCAAGGGGACAAAAGACTGAAACTCTCCAAAAAAGTCCACCCAAATCCATCTCCTCCCGCCTCCAGGGTACAAAAGACACAAAATTCTCACGTGCAAGAATGTGGGAAGTGGTGTTGCAGACAATGTAAGCCAATGTTTTTTTGGCTCCAGTAGGTTTTATGAACCAATAATGTTGTGTGAGTGAGTGTGTGTGTGTGTGTGTGTGTGTGTAAGAGTACTGTACAT
The DNA here is from genome assembly GCF_963854185.1 of Sardina pilchardus. Classification (NCBI taxonomy): domain Eukaryota; kingdom Metazoa; phylum Chordata; class Actinopteri; order Clupeiformes; family Clupeidae; genus Sardina; species Sardina pilchardus. The sequence continues at coordinate 19,153,866 of NC_085002.1, read as the reverse complement.
ATCCTCTTTTCCCATGTTCATGTGTTCCCTAGGGTGGATGAAAAGCATGGTTGGTTGTATGATTATTGGTCAGGCATTGCTATTGACACCTTTCAGGTCTTGCATGTCTAGGCGCTCCTCTCGACTTTGTCACTTTGTGTTTCATCTGAGGGATTTAAGGGATGGATTTTAGTCATCCATCTCTAAAACATCAGTGTGAACTAGAGAGGCAGTTGGACTATATTTGACTTTAATCTCCTGTAGGAAGTCTTGGTTTGAAATACTTTGAAAACCTTTTTTGAAGTCCTGTTTGAAGCACTACCTGTATATATTTACCTTTAGGACTTTATGGTGATGGTTTTTGAACAGTTTCATGCACTATAGTTAAAATGTGGGGAGAGTCCAGGGTTGCCATCTTTCATGCCTAATCTGGAGTCAGAGGCAGAGGACCAAAGCCGTAACATGACATTGCTGTCGACTGACTTTAGAATTCATATAAATGATTAGGTCTATAGGCAAGAGAGTTGGCAACTCAGAGAGCCTGGTTTGGGACAGACGGCAGGATAAACAAATAGCGGAGATGAAAGTACTGAGACAAGCAAGAGAGAAATGAAGAGATGAAACACTCAGGGTGAGAGAATAACTGTGAATAGTCATATGATGTATGACATCTCTGTTTTACCTTTGTATGTATGAACACATATTTAAATATACATATTTGTAAGCACACCTATATCAATCAACAACAAATTAGAACCTGGCTATAAATGATTACTGTTATATGTCAAAATCATTCAATAGCTTGTCTTGTATGAGAGTTGAATCTCAAATGGTTATCACTTACAGTTACTGTATGATGTACTTACTTTAAAGTATGGCATATTGTTTTTTGTACATGTCTTTGTTAAATAAAGTGAATGACAACAAGATTCTCAGTTAATGTTTTTACTTCATCTCCTGAATCCTGTGTGACACATTAAAATATCAGTAATAAAGGAAACGAAACAAACAACAACAAAAAAACACAAAACAAAACTGACCAAAACAACATGCATAGATATAAAATCTTCTTTACAATCTGTGTCGGTTCTATAATAAATAGTTTTAAGTTCAAAGATACATACTGTGTTTGTGTGTGTGTGTGTGTGTGTGTGTGTGTGTGTGCGTGCGTGCGTGCGTGTGTGTGAGAGAGAGTGTGTGTTGTCATTATTATTGTTTAAGTGAATAGATCCCTTCATGTGGACCGTCCACACTGGTTGGTTCCTTAACCTTAGAACAACAAGGCACTCCCATATAAGCCAATGGAGTTTTTAGCACACAAATAAATATTTATAATGTAATTGTCGTATTGATCTATTCATTCTTGCTGTGTGATGATTGTATTTTATACCACATATTTGTTTTCTACTGATGATTCGAATGAGAGTAGGCCTAGGGATGACATAGTATAACTGAAGGCACGCCTCACTCACCCTTGGGTACTCACAGTTCAACTTAATTAAAAAAAAAAAAAAAAAAAACTTTTATTTTTTCTTTATTCTTGCCAATGTTGTTATGGTATTATTAGGGCCCGAGCACCGAGGTGCGGCCACTGAAAGTGGCTGCACCGTAGGTGCAAGGCCCTATTGTTTTTGCTCAGATTATTCTTCTTATTATTATTATTATAGTATAATTATCTTACCAGTAACATTTTTCACCAACTTGGCATGCTCTAAAACTCTTGCAATTTAGCTGGCATATGTAGAATTGCATTTGATACTCAGACACAGAGCTGTGGCCTAGGGTGTGGCTCAGGGACTCTACAGCGCCACCTAGCGCGCCGTCTACTGTGGTTGACACATACATTCACGGAAATGAACCAAATTTGGTGGACATGTGTGTTGTATTATTCTGAACAAGTTTTACATTTAAATTATATAGTGAATCTTAGAAGAATTTGAGTTATGATTATGATTATGATTTTTGCACATCACGTATTTTGAAATACTTCTCCTAGACGGTTTATCGAAATCATGTCATATAAGCACTAAAATGATCTTGAGGGGTTGCCCGAGAGGAATTGCGACCAGATTTTAGAATTTTTGAAGTATATTGAAATGGCGAAGGTTTGAATTATGGCGTTTTATTAAGAAACAGGAAGTTGGTGTTATAGGCAGAAAAAAGGTTAGGAATTGGATGTAATTTGGCAGCTACATGTGGAATTGCTTCTGCTAGTCAGAGACAGGGCTCTGGCCTAAGGTGTGGCTTTGGGACTCTATAGCGCCACCTAGCAGCACGTTATCTGTTGTGGTTGACACAAACATTCCCAAAAATGAACCAAATTTGGTGGACTTGTGTGTTATTGCTATGGCTAGTCAGAGACAGAGCTTTGGCCTAGGGTGTGGCATAGGGACTCTATAGCGCCACCTAGTGCGTTGTCTGTTGTGGTTGACACATACATTCACGAAAATGAACCAAATTTGGTGGACTTGTGTGTTATTGCTATCGGTAGTCAGAGACAGAGCTTTGGCCTAGGGTGTGGCTTAAGGACTCTATAGCGCCACCTAGCACATTGTCTGTTGTGGTTGACACAAACATTCACGAAAATTAACTAAATTTGGTGGGCTCGTGTGTTATTGCTTTTGCTAGTCAGAGACAGAGCTCTGGCCTAGGGTGTGGCTTAAAAACTCTATAGCGCCACCTAGCGCATTGTCTGTTGTCGTTGACACAAACATTCACGAAAATTAACCAAATTTGGTGGGCTCGTGTGTTATTGTTTTTGCTAGTCAAAGACAGAGCTCTGGCCGAGGGTGTGGCTTAAGGACTCAATAACGCCATCTAGCGCATTGTCTGTTGTGGTTGACACGTACAGTACATTCACAAAAATGAACCAAATTTGGTGGGCATGTGTTTTGTTATAGCTATTCAGAGACAGAGCTCTGGCCGAGGGTGTGGCTTAGGGACTCTATAGCGCCACCTAGTGTGTTACCTGTTGTGGTTGACATACATTCACGAAAATGAATCAAATTTGGTGAGCTTGTTTGTTGTTACTGCCGCTGGTCAGAAACAGAGCTCTGGCCTAGGGTGAGGCTTAGGGACTCTATAGCGCCACCTAGCAGATTGTGTGTTGTGGTTGACGCATACATTCTGGAAAATGAACCAAATTTGGTGGGCATGTGTGTTATTGCTATAGCTATTCAGAGACAGCGCTCTGGCCAGGGGTGTCTTAGGGACTGTATAGCGCCACCTAGCGCATTGTCTGTTGTGGTTGACACACACATTCACGAAAATGAACCAAATTTGGTGGGCTTGTGCGTTATTGCTATCGATAGTCAGAGATAGAGCTCTGGCCTAGGGTGTGGCTTAGGGACTCTATAGCGTCACCTAGCGTGTTGTCTGTTGTGATTGACACATACATTCAGGAAAATTGACCAAATTTGGTGGGCATGTGTGTTGCTCATGCACATGCCCACCAACACGCACATGTTGCTTTGTTAGATTCCGAAATGTCACAGGTCTCCGCACCGCAGGTGCTCGGGCCCGCCATTGCCGCTTGCGGCTATATTTTGTATTGTTTTTAGTCACTTCATTTTTGTGTTATTTGTTCTGTTTATTATTTCATATGTAAAGCACTTTGAAACTATGTTTAGAAAAGCGCTCTATAAATAAAGATTATTATTATTATTATTATATTAATTACCGCCTTTGTCTCCAATGAAAATGTAATATCGAAACATTGCTGCACTGAAATAAAAATAACAAACATCCACACGTGTTCTCCAGTTATTCCTCTCTCTCTATGTTCAACGGAAGTGCTCCACATGACTACAAATGACTTGAGTATTTCAAAGGAAAGTCCGTCTCAAACAAACCCCCTCTGGGTGACATGACAGTGATTTAACAGCCATGCTGTCTTTAAGAGCAACCACTCATAAAGAACAAAAAGATGGCTTCTGAAAAATGTTAAAAAAAAAAAAAAGAAAAGTCTGACTGGAAATGAAGATTACAGTAATATATCTGTCAGAGGTGGGAAAGTCCAGCCATGTATCGGATCTACCTGTGCACCTAACACAGGTGATCTCACCAATAGACTGCTGAAGCTCGCCTACAAAAAGGAACCAAAGCTGCCATTTTTGCCAAAATAAGGAGATCTAGGTGTTTATTGAAGCTAATTACCTATGGCAAGTTGCACTGCAAGATAGCTCTGGTGCAGCCAAATTAAGTGTGCTTAATCTTAATGTATCAAAGATCACAGTACCCACTAGAAGGCAGAGGACAAAAGTGTGTGGAGCAAAACATCTGCATTTCTTCGTCCCCACGAGAGTTTAACAGGTGTGATAGCCTAATTAAAAATCTCCATGTCATTTCATGTCACAGGAAAAATCTCAAGATACCGGATCTGCTTATATGGTCAAAGATAGTTTATTGTAGGCAAACTTCAGAGGTTTATTAGCTGCTCTGGCTGAAAAGTTGGCTTGGTACAGACATGGTGGTTTTTACTTTTACTTTCTGAAGCGCAACTTTTCCACCTGATCTCTGTCACACTGTCTGTCTCATCTCTGAAAAGGATCAGATGACCGTTAACCAGACTATAAGAAAGTTATTTCATCAACCCTTCCGACCATGGTCTAGATCATAATCTTAAACATACACAAAAAGGATTTGCGAAAATATGCTCTTGAATGTGCATCCTGAAAGTGTACAATTGTCTTGGCACTCACATTGAAATCTGAGACGTGCTGTCAAAGATAACAAATGTGTGCACTCTCCTCCCCCCCCCCCACACACACACAAGCACCCCCCCCCCCCCCCAAAAAAAAAGAAGAAGAAAAAATATTAAATCACATGTCACATATGCCCTCCATGTCACCACACCTATACAAACTAGATGTACCGCAAAGCGATACACAATATGACCGCCGCTTAGTCCTGCACATTCTCTCCGCAAATATCAATCACGCTTGTGTTTCCATCGCCTACTCCATCCCTACTGCAACTTTTATGTATGTAAATGAGTGTGTGCATGTGTGCGCTTGCTTTTGTGTATGAGTGCTTCTCTGTCTAGTGTGAGTGTGTGTCTGCTTGTGTGTGTGTTTAATGTGTCTCTGAGTATATGTTCACTGTGTTCTCTGCCGTCACTGTCACTCCAATATCAGATAACACACACACACACACACACACACACACACTCACATGCGCGTGTGTGCACACACACACACACAAACACACATACACAGGCACACACTCACACAAACACACACTTGCGCACACACACATACACACACACACACACACACACACACACACACACACAAACACACACACACAGGCACACCCAGAGAGAGAGAGAGAGAAAGAGAGAACACACACAGAATACACACAGATAACACAGACAGAGAGAGAGAGAGAGAGAGAGAGAGAGAGAGAGAAAGAAAGAGAACACACACAGAACATGCACATACACACATATACACACATGCAAACACACAGATGGGCACACAGAAACGCACCCACACACACAGGCTATAGTACATCACACACACACTCACTTCTCAGCTCCGGTGGTCTCACAAAATGTACTCAAAGATGTGTGTGTGCATGTGTGTGTGTGTGTGTGTGTGTGTGTGTAGGTGTGTGTGTGTGTGTGTGTAAGGGTGTATGTGTGCATGCGTGTGGGCGTGTTTGTGCATGTGTTTGTATAATGTTTTATGTACATGTGTGTATGTAGTGGTGCGTGTGTGTGTGTGTGTGTATTTATGTGTGTGTGTGTGTGTGTGTGTGTATTTATGTGTGTGTGTGTGTGTGTGTGTGTGTGTGTGTGTGTGTGTGTGTGTGTGTGTGTGTGTGTCTGTGTGTTCCTGCATGTTTGTTGCACCCAGAGCAACCATTCTCTTTTAAAACGTATTTGGAAACTAGTTGATTAAAGGTTTCTAATGGTGTCACTTATATGTTTCTAGGACAAAAACTAGCAGAGATTGAGATGTTTGGAACAGTTTTTGAAATCCCCAGGGGGGGATTTAGACTCCAGATAATACCACCATCTACTGGCCGATGGGTATACAGTCCTGAATGTACACATAAATCCATTTATTTTATAGCCCCCCATGGATGAAATTCCACAAAACTTGGCATACTCCCAGAGGGTGTCAGGTTAATCATACACATGAAATTTGGTGCAGTTCATAACATCTCATCTGAAGATAGGGGCAATTAAAGCAATATTACATTGCATTTTACATTTTTACGATGGGGGGGCAAATCACAAATGACTGGTTATAAGCTAAGTTGATGCAAGCTCTAGAGAACAACATACCATAAACATTTTGTCATCCTCGGTGCCACGGTTCAGGTAGTTATGTAGGAAAAACTGTCATTTTTGGGCTTCGGGCGGGGGCAGCGCGGGGGTGGAGTGACCCCAGGGGACGAAACGAAAATTTTCCATAGAACTCTACTGGGGCTACATGCCCACCAAGTTTCATGCGCTCCGGTGTTACGGTGTCCCGGGAATCGTTGACGAAAAATGACGGGAAAAAAGAATAAAAAAAAAATAAATAAAAAAAACTTTGACAACAACTATATGACCGATTCGCTAGCTACGCTAGCGGCGGTCATAATAACCTTCAAACCTTAATGATCTCTTTAAAGTTTGCACGGTCTTATATATACATATCAGTGTCACAATGGCCTGACGTGTGTCTGGAACGTGGTTGCCATGTCTAAGTACAGCCAGGTCATACGCAGACTGGCCTCCTCAGGCAGACAGCAGACCAATTACACCTGGCTGGTAGACCTGGCAGGTGCAGTCCACTGTCTGATGCGGAGGGAAAACAAACGCTTTATTCTTCATCAGTGTCACAGCAGTAGGGGGAAAAAAACGGAGCGAAAATGATCAAAGAAACCTACAGACCGTGTGCTTTGTTTATACTTTGCATAATGAAATGAATAGATGTAAGACCCTCCTAAACCTGGTGACAAGGTCATGAGGTGAGCTACTGTATGAAATGGCATGATGGCTTATCATTTGTGCGCCTCTTTACTGCTTGTTAGTGGAATAACAAATATAATGCCAATGCCACAAAGTCACTCCTCCTCCTATCACTGAGGATAGTCATAAACATACTGCAGATGAAATGTTTTCCTTTTAACAGCTTAGTTGCAATGGAATGTTGAGAAATGCACTCCATTGCGAAGTGCCAAAGTCAACAGGATTCTGTGACAGTGGCGTAATGTATGGCTCTTCAGTTTGATGGATAAAGGAAATCCCCTGAGCTAACACGCTATGCATGATAGACTGCCTCAGGGCACATCATGTGTTTTGTGAAACAGCTCAACTGGTTAGAGGTGAACAGAAGTGTTGTCAGCGTAGACACATGAAGGCCCTGACACACTGCCCGACGGTGGACTGTCGTCAGAAATGGCAGTTGGACTGATCAGTCGGCTCCCGTTCTCCCTGAGACAGTCCAAAAAGTGTGTGGAAAACACAGAGAAGACTATACTGACATGAGCGTGTGTTCTGCGTTTGCGCGAGACAATACGTCTGTTTCTCTGCCTTCCAAGTTGGCCTACTAACCAGACGATGCAACTGAGCTTCTGAGACCAGGTGTGCTGAGTGGGTCCATGAGTAAGTAAAGAATGACCAAGTTTCCATAGATCTCATAAGACACAGTAGGAAATAAGTCTGCTGTATATTGCAACTCAAAAATATTTGAACCCAAGAACTTCTATGGTAATGCATAAACTGAGAGACATTATTTGTCTTAAAAGAGCTTGTGCAAGCAACCAGGTCTTCCTCATGTTCTCCTGCGATTAGCCTACAGATTCTGCATCTAAAGGAACCTGTATGATACGATTTTGATTGATTTAACTAATAACTTGTTCTTACGGTTCATGATCCCTCATGAAATATAGATAACCATTAATGGGCCATTGTGCCGCTCACAACTATCAGAAGTTGGTGAGCAACTTTAGGTGTTAGTGGCTTTGTTGTAGCAGCCAACACCATTATAAGCGAGATATATTGAATGCACACATTTACAAAGAGAACTTTGAAAGCAATTGAACCGCCCTAGCTTGTCACCAAGATATAATACTGCACAGGTGTAGACATACACACACAGTCTCACTTGCTAGTCACACCTGTTTAGCAGGTGTATTTGGCCTGCAGCCAGGTTTTTGCTTCAGCACGTAATTTACTGGAAGACCTTGTAACATTGCCAGCAAACTAAGTATGAAGGAGGAGCTAAGGAGTTTCTTATTGGACGATGACAACATGTTTCTCCCTCAAACAATCAGGAGAAGTTTATGTTTAACATCCAAGCATTGATACATGTCGTGCCCACACACTTAAGGTTTCTTTAAGTGATTAAATCGATTTGGCTAGGTTAAGCATTAGCTCTGACAATAATATATCCAGGATATACGTATATGTTCAAGAAGTGGACAGTATTCACCGACTTTACAGTTTCTCCCCCAAGACCAAGTACAGGCGACCAACCTCTGCTGAAGTCTATACCGATATGAGGTGCAGAAGTAGATATGATAAAGTATGTCTAGTGATAAGATTTATGTGAAGCACTTCAGAAATACATTAAGGTCATGTTTGTATTAGGCTTTCAGATTACAGTGGCGTAAATCTACGGAACAAATGAGTAAACTCAGGGTCCAATAAGTAAGATATCAGTTCATTAAAGTAAGAATGTAATTCTACCGGAAGTATCACTACCAAAAATAGACTACTACGATCTAACACCTCCACCGCTTTACCAAGTCCATAAGGAGCGGGGGCAGAGGTTTGACACATGTTATCTTATCTTAAGTTCTGATAAAGCTTTCCAGTAAGCCATCAGTGACGTAGTGTTGTCAGCCCGACAGTTTATGGTTTCTCCTAAGGGTGTCCACTCTTCTCTCTCTTCTCTACTTCTTCTTATTCTCCTCCTCCTTGTTTCCATCCCCTTGGCGTCCTTGACTTCAGCCTCCTCCGCAGATACTGTGTGTGATAAAGGTGGGGCCTGAACAAACGCTACCGGGCTGCTGCCGCTGCAGCTTTGCGAAACGTTCAGGCAGATTATTGAGGTTCAGCCCCAGGAGGACCAGCTGTTCCTTTTAGCATGCAGTCTAAAAGCTTAAAAAGGATAATTGTGGCCATTTTTTCACATAGTGTTTTCATAGTGTTGTCACTGTTTCTCTTGGTCACCAAATAGGCTACTGTCAGTATATATGGGGAAAAACCCCGATAGGGGGCATCATCAACATCATGCCCCCAGAGTGTAGCACTGTACAGTAGCTGCCTGACTGCTCTCTGCTGCAGCAGGAACACAGATTTTCAAAGATGCTTTTAGACATTAGACAATAAGTAACCTCAAGAAACAGAGATCTATGTGAAAAGTAGCTGGAGTTAGGATACAGTGCAAGGAGGTTTCACTGCCTCATCCATATCACCCAAATAAGAATAAAAACAAACATTCAGCTGCACCTCCTCATAAGAGTCTTTTGTTGTGTCGTATAAACACTTAAGGAGAATTGCTGATTGGCGAATGCTGACTGGCGATTGTGTTGAGTCTAGGATCTAGATAAGTGAAATATGTAGGCCACATCTATATTGAGGGAGCGAGGGTGACCAAGAATGCCTGACTAAGTAATGACTACAGTGAGTTTAGGAGAGGATGTGTGAGGAGGAGGATGATGAGAGACAAGCAATTGGGGTGAGATGGGGATTCAAACTGAAAATGTGAGGAAATGAACGAGAGAGTGTGAGTGAGTCAGCAGTCAATCAATGGTGTTCTGAATAAAAGGTGCAAGAGTTCACCTCAAAACAGGTGGTCTGGTGTGGCCTAAATGTAAAAAAAAAATAGTGAGCAAGCCACCTATAGGGCATGCAATACCTTGCAAATGCCAGAGTCTTATCGCCACTTCTAGAAAGTTGCTGAAAAGTATGACACATGAGTTTATTTGTCCCTCAAAACTACACCAAAACTAGCTGCCTTATAAAGCATACCCCACCAAGTGACAAATTGTTGCATAGTGTTGCATAACATGGAGTAGCATGTCATGTACTGCAACGTCCATGGACCTGTGCTTTTTACAGTTATGCAAATCTTGTTCAAACGTACTGGACAAATGCTATACTGTTATGTCACCATGCATGTGGGGAAAAGATTACATTGCATAGCTTCTTTTCCTCTCAATTTTAAGTGCATCTGGTCAAGACAAAAAACACGCCATATGACAAGTCACAAAAAAATCTATATTGTGCGTCACTAAACTTTGCAAGATAACTGTGATTGGCACAGCTTTATGAGCTGAACACAGCCTCTCCTTGTTTTGTGTAAGGCCTTGTTTACAGATGGAAAGGCTTACTGGAAGCCTGGCCTTAATTACTTAACAACCTCTCTCTATGGAAGGGAGAGGTGGCGTAGAACCAGGGCAACAGTGCAGACGAGTGCTCGCAGACACCGGCAGAGCCACCCACGTGATCTGATAAAAAAAGCCTCTCCGAATCTTTTATGTTGCTTTTGAACGTTGACCTCCGCCGCGTCTCACGTTTGCCCAGTCTTTTCCCATCAAGGGCTAGTCAGTGCCAGGCACACACCCTGTTCGCCTGACCTGATGCTGCCTGGCATCCGGGGCGGATTGTTGCTCTCGAATCTCAGCTTTATTGACCTACTAAAGGGTGAGGCCTGTTATTATTCCACACAAGATCTTCGGAAACATGTCGAGCGTTTGATTTCATACAGTGTGCACAACCATGATTCCACCTTATCTCATGCCTTCCGATTCCCTTATAATGGGATATGAGGAGACACATCAAGTCATTTTGGCACTCTGAATGTTCCTCAATGGTATCAAATAAAACAATTCATTATTGAAATGTTCTACACTGTAAAATAATTGCATGATCATTGCTACATTTAATATTATCATGGTGCATTCAAAAAATACAAAGGTCACCAACTGAGTTTAAACTAAAACAACATGAGTTGAACTACTGTTGACAGTCAAACCAGTGTTGACACAGCCACCTGAATGTTAAGGGCGGGTGAACTATCAAAATATTAACATGCATTATTAATAGGTTTCTTGAGCTTGAGTAAGCATTAATGTCTTTCATTAACCCAGATGTATACAGGGTCATTGGGTTTGGTTTGTCATTATGGCTGGGAGCTGTGGTTGCACTGCACGCACACGCATGCGCAAAACACAGTGACAAGCCACTTATTAATGTTTACTAACTCCAGTGTCACACGTTAGTGGGTGACCAGTCATTGCTTTCTTCTGTGGTGTGCTAATTACACAGAGAGAGAAAGAGATGGCGGAGAGACAGAGATAGTGTAAGATGGAATTAAAAAGAGAAAGAGAGAGAGAGAGAGAGAGAGAGAGAGAGAGAGAGAGAGAAAATTTGGCATTCATCCAATAGCAATAGCAATAACAAAGGGTGAGTTAGCCAACAAAGGTAATTTTTACCCATAAGCAATGGTGACAATCGGTAAATCTATCAAGCATGATATCAACTCTCTCTCTCTCTCTCTCTTTCTCTCTGTGCAAGTGTGTGATAGAGAGAGGTACTTTGTAACTACTTTTATTTTAGTTTATCTCAAAAAACAATTCCACTATTTCCAATTCTGCAATGTGTGGCAGTAGATATGAGGAGTCTGTCCTCCGTAGTCAATGCAGTGTCACATCCGCTCTAATCCTTTAGAATGACCAAGGACGTATTGTCACTCCACATGTGCTCAAGAGATTTAGAGAATGAAAGCCAGAACGAATAGAATGATTTGTCTTCCAGCTGTCAACTCGAGCTATTGATATATTTGTATGTGGCAAAACAATGTCAAGTAGATCCTTTCTTGAATTGATTATATGGAAACTTTTACCCAGTTCAAGATTAGGTGTCTAAAAGACATTTGGTGGGAAATTTTACACTAACATATAACTGAGATACTGGATAATAAATAATTATAATAATATATAATTGTAGCAGGGTTACATTAAAAGGAATCTTATGAGTTATCACATCTACAATTTCTAGCATCTGGCATAATGTCTATCTAGCATTTGGCCTTTCAATTGTTTAAAGTAAAACAAGAAGGAAAGAGGGATCATTTGTGGTAGCATCTTCTGTGTAACGGTAGGTGTTGAGAGCTCTGTGTAGGTTGGTATTGTAATTTGTCAACAGATTGCCTTCCCAACCACACCTTTTTTCCAGGTCAAGACATGAACATACATGCTGGTTGACATCTGGGCTGTCACGTGTGGTTAAGTAATGCTTTTCCTTGCATTTGAACAACTGTCAAGGCGGGGTGGGAGACCCAACGCCCACTTAAGTTGCTCAATTTTGGAAAAAGGAGAACGTGAGTTGTGAGCCGTACATAATTACTTCCCTGGAATTGGAGAAACAGTACCAAAGTACCGTTTGAATACAATGTGAGCTAATACGTGTGGACATGTTGTGTGGGTGTCCTCTGACGCAGATGTCTGTCAATACCTCAGGTATTTTTAACAAGACAAAGACTGGTTAGAAATGACCTTGTGTTTACCTCTGCTCCCCTGGATAATACCACCAAAGAATAATTTTCTCCGAAAGGTTAATATATTTGTTGAGAGAGGAAATGAGTGGAATACAGTATTTTATAAAGGTGTACTGGACATGTTACAAAGTACACTGTGACACATTTAAAGAAAAATTGAAATGTTTAAATACATCAAATTTTGATAGTTCCCGTTCAATGTCCAAGGATGAGAGTATTTCTCTTAAATCATATCGGGTGAATTGATTTTGTCTCATTTCCCCCAAAAGCTGAGAGTCCTTACACAAATTCAAAGTGGAATTGAATGAAATGTGCTTTTTTCCCCGTGGGCTTAGAAAGCAATGGCCACTGTTTCACAAGTCAAGGATGTATCTGAGATGCAGTTCTTCATGAAAAGTATCAAATGATCTTATGGAGCACTGGGCTACATTGTCCGGATTTAAATGGAACTACAGAGACAGATACTGTAGAAGTACAATTTAAATACAACCTACGATAACATGGGTGGACATGTGTGGGTGAGTTCTTACACAGAAGTCAGTCAAACTACATCAAGTGTTTTGAACAAGAATTTAAAACAATGACTAGTCGGAAATGGAAGATTAGATTAGATTAGATGAACTTTATTGTCTTGGGCAGTGCTGCATACAGCCAAAGATCCTTAAGGCGGAGCAAGATACTTCGTTGTAGTTCATGTCTATGGGCGCAAAATGGAGATCACTTCCTCTGAATAAAGGGGTGTCATGCCCATAGACTTCAATGGAACAGCTCTGCATAAAGGGGGATGTTGCCCCCCCTCCCTCTTGCGATTCGGGTTCCATGAAGTGGCTTCTCATGAAGTATCTTGCTCCGCCCTTAATGATCTTTGATACAGCTGCTCATCCTACAAAAATACATACCAATTCGGGACCTTATTACCAGTTTGAACGTGCATTATTTTCCTATAAACGCACGGTGCGTCATTGATTATCCCTCACTTTCTTGTGTTACATGCTCTTCTCTATATTTTATGTCTATGTTCTATGTTTCTATGTTCTTTACTATATTTCTGATAGGTCTATGTTGCTGATTATTAGATCATAATTGGCCACAGCAACAAAGAGAAATGACTGATAGAGAATGATTCTTTTTTTTACTATTGTGCTATGTTACATGTACCAAATGTAAAGCACTTTGGGCAACATTCTGTGAATATGAAAGGTAATACAAATAAAGATTACTATTATTATTATTATTATTATTATTATTATTATCATTATTATTTGGGGTAGCTGATGCTTAGAAAGTCGTTCAATGAATTTTGCAGATGGTATTGACAAGTCTGTAAATAGCTTGACCCCATAATGCTTTGGGTATAGAACTTGAAGATGATCTGAATTAATGTTATTATGCCTAGCACTTGTAACTATAATATTGTCTGTTTGTGCTCAATGTGTGATGACTTTGGTGCTGAGTGTATATCTGTGTGTGGTGTATGAGATATCCTGAAGGGGCAGGTGGGATCAGTGATCCACAGTGGAATTGAATAGAATGTGCTTTTTTTCCACCGTGGTTCTGTGTGCTTTTTTCACTGTGGGCCCTCTTTTACCAGTCAGAGATGTATTTTGAACACAATTGAGATGCAGTTCTTCAAAAAAGGTATCTTACCCTAAGCATATTATGGTAAGCTGGGCTGCATTGTCTGAATCAACCTCAGTATGGGTTGTCAACTAATGCCGCTATATAATGTATCTTTGTCTCCACGTATCGCTGGAATCAGGTGATGAGATGAGATGAGGAGGTAGAGTGCACTGAGATGTTGAGGAAGACTAATAAGCTGAAGCAACACATTCATCTGTATCTGTCTGACAGTAATCAGATAGGATTGGTATTTTACCTCCGCATTTCAGCTGTGCAGAACTCCTTGTCTCTCCACAAAATCTTTCTCATGCCCTATTTGTTCTATGTCATCTGAAGTCTTTTCAGTAAAACTCACCAATCTCATCATATTAATTGAACATATAGGTTACACTTTACTGGTATCTTCATACAAGTGACATGACACTGTCATGAATGTGTCATAAACATTATAAACAATAAACATTTATGATATAACGCTTCTGTCATTAAGTGTCATTTGTTTTTTGTCATGACAAGTTAGGGTTAGGGTTAGAGGTTACGGTTAAAATTAGCAATATGGTTCATGTGTCATGACAGTGTCATGTGTTCATGACAGTGTAATGTCACTCTTATGTATATACCTTTAACTAAAATGTTACCAAAATAAATGTAAGAACAATTGTTCGCCATATATGCCATTAGATTTGAAAATAGAAAACAGTGTAAAAAAAAAGAGCAAAATCCAACTTCATTGACAAAGCTCTTTCTAAAGGGAAGAGGCGCTGAGTGCTGAGCACGCTGAACTTCATAGGATTAGTGTAGAAAATAGCCGTCGTCTGCGCAAGAAAACGTGATATCTGGCCACAGGCCTTCTACAGTTGCTCAACATTTTGATTAAGAGCCAGTCTGCAGTGTCATCTCTTACCTTAACAATGGAACAATATCATATTATCATAATAATGGAATACATCATGTAGCTGACAAGTGTGATCTGTTTCCAAGATCTATCAGATAACGTTCAGTTGAAGTACACGAGAACAGATCAACAAGCATAGCAACAGACTGTGCATCGATTGTTGAAAAGAAGAACGATTGTTCACATCGGCATGGTGGACAATAATAACAGCGTGGCATGTTGTGTGGTCATGGTAACCTAAAACTGTAGCCTAACTGTAACCTGTAACTCTTCAAATATGGTTATGTGAAGGACATGTGGGTTTAACCAAATCTGCTGTACCTGGCTGTGCTATAGGCCCTAGTATGGTGATACATGTGCCACTCAATAAAAAGAATGGAGAAAGTGCTATAGGCCCTAGTATTGTGATACATGTGCCATCCCATAAAAAGAATGGAGAAAGAAAGGCATTCACTGCACAGACATATACTGTATTTAATAACAGGTGCCAGGCACAAGGAGAGATAGGCCAGGATGTGTACATGTTTTATACTCCAATCCAATATGTTGGTATATGAGGGTTTTTTTTCCTGGCCTTCTTAGCCCCTAGTGAACATATCATAAGAGGTCAAGGTATGTCAACATTTCTCTGTTTTGCTGTTGCTGACAAAGGTGGACCATGAGACTTTATTGCAAACTACATCAAAGCCGCTGGAGTCAGCCCAACCCAAGCAGATCTGAAAGGGCTGCTTACTGTATGCCCTACAATCAACCTCATATTAACATAACATAGAGAAGATAGCTGTTTCACACGCAAAACACACATGCATTCATGCATGCATACATACAGACATGCATGAATGCATGAACGCACACACACACACACACACACACACATTTATATACAGTATGTATGTGTGTGTGTGTGTGTGTGTGTGTGTGTGTGTGTGTGTGCGTCCGTGCGTGCGTGCATGCGTGTGTGTGTGTGTGTGTGTGTGTGTCTGTAGAGAGAGAAGGAGAAAGAGAGAGCATGCATACACATACACACACACGCATGAATGTACGCACACACACAAACACACACACACACAGACACTCACACTCACATTCACACACACACATACACAAACACACACACTCACACACACACACACACACACACACACACACACACACACAAACACACACACACACAAACACACGCAAATAGGCATGCATAAGAATTAGTGCTAATAAGCTTCCAGAGAATCTCTTGACTGATCCTGTGTGAAACTATCTCCAAACCCACAGAACCACTAACCGACCAGGTCTGCCAGCTATTTCCAAGCACAAAACTGTCTGATGTCAAAGTGAAACCAAATATCTGAAGACATATTTGTCTCGGGTTGGGTGGTTGTGTGTCAAGTTGGGTGAGATATCAACTGTTTGTGCTTGGAAATAGCTGGCAGACTTGGTCGGTTTGTGATTGTGGGGGTTTGAAGATTCAGTTTCACAGAGGATCAGTCAAGAGATTCTTCTGGAAAAGTATTAGACAGATTATTCCGAAATGTGGGTGTTACTATGAAATACAATGCAACTGCTATATATATAGCAGTTTTGCTGCAGTTTTAAATCAACTATCTGTGGTGTCTGTATTCTTCCCCAACACCTTTGCCTTACGTAACCAGAACTGACCTCATGAAACCTAGCCACTCGTCTTCTCCTGCGAGAGCCAGCCAGTACACAATCATGAGGCACAATGCCATTGTTGGAGCCCTATTCTCACTCTGTCTGTAGATTAGCACACAGTTTTGGGAAGAGCTCTCCTCTTACAAGTTCCCACCACTGGCGCTGGAGGTGTTCGGTTAACACAGTAACGGAATATCAGAACTGGTTATTCTAGGAAAGGAGTAATTGTCACTGATTATTCTCGGACAGGGAAATGGTTGAATTGGAGGTTTACGTAACTGCTTTTCAGACAAAAACTGATAAACTTGTGGGAATTTAGCATCAAATAAAGGGAAACATGTCTGATAATGGTTGCCAGTTAAAATTAAAAAAAATATATGCGATCTGGCAAAATGAGTCACAGTGACCCAAAAGGAAAAGAGGACACAATAAGCTTTAAAATGATATCGTGGTCAAATCCATATGTTGAATTGTTGTCAAGATACTGCATTCTGAATTATGGCCTCCTAACATCTTCCAATTGAAACACCTGAGAACGGCAAAAATTAAAATCAGATATGAAAGTCACATATCTTGTTTTGAGATGCTCCAGGGGCAGAACTAAAGGTGATGATGGTACATGGGGCAACATGGGGCTGGGTAACCACATAGCCAGTTCCATTTCTTGTGATTGGATGATCATGACAAATAAATTGGCAACTTTTTCCAACTGATTCACGTTCTCCAGGAAAGACATTGATGACCAATATCAATGGGAACATGTCAGAACCACAATAATGTGGAACGTTGCCCAGCAACACTGCTTTAAAGTTTAAAGTTGTCTCATAGATAATCAGCTTAAACATTCATGTGTCACAGCACGGAGCTTTAAAATGGTACTCAGTTAGTCATAAACTGACTAAAAGGGTCCAAATCCTACCCGATCATCAACGTTATGTAATGCAATACATCAAGTGCTTCAGGTTCTCCATATTTACATAGCGTCAGAATGAGTTTGAAGTCGTTATTTTTAGGTGAAGGAATGGCACTGTGTGGTTTTTTTTTAACAACAAGCCAAATAGGCCCACCTTGCACATTTAGGGGGAGTTAGACGTGGTTTATGCAGATACATGGGAGAGCGCAAGGAGCTGTGAGGCCAACCAGCCAACTCATACTGAGGAAACAAGCCGAGTGTGATGCCAACCTGCCAACCTGCCAGGCTGACCAGAGCATGTCAGTCTAATGAAAGGTTACCGCACTACAACGCACGCATCTCTGTTGTCAGGTGATGACATGTTTACGGACCCTGGCAGGCCATTTGTTACGATGATAGGCACACACAGCGGCGTTATGATGAAACAGGCCAGGCAGACAACGAGTCTCTTTTCTGTCAGGGGGTTTGGAAAAAACAAAAGATTGGCACTTGACAGAGTCACGGGTATCAACAAAAGTAAACTCTGATGGTTAAGTGAACGTGAGTCGGTGTCAGATGATGATGTATGACTAGAATGTTGGTGGCATGACGGAACCAGTGGCCATTGTGCGAGGATGCTGCAGGCACCCCACCTACACACCAATGAGTCTAATTGATGTGGGGTGATTAGGTGTGGAGGGGGGGTGCTGTTTGTTTGGTGACACATGAGAAGATGAAGACCTTTTGTTTCACGCAAGTCCATTGTCCTTTACACCCCCCCCCCCGGATGCAAAACAAAGAGCTTTAAAGACAAAAGGAGTGACAACAAATGCTGACAGCTACATATGTGATGTGAAGGTGAACTTTTTTCCATCTTTGAGTGCACACAGACAATTACACATTATGTATTGGTACATATTAGTGACAGTGACTGAATACCTTGCAGAATGACAAGGTTGGTGCATGCACCTGACCCTAAGTTAAGTACAGGTGCCAGGCACAAGGAGAGACAGGGCAAGGTGTGCACATACCTAATTCTATACTCCAAAATATAACAACATCAATTTCAAGTCAGTGTCCCTTAGAGAATTGTTTTGCCTGAAACATTGTGCTGTTACCCTGACTACTTCTACAAATCCAATATATCAATATCGATATTGAAACATAGTAATATAATTTAATTAACAATGGACATGTTTCATGTCTCAGGACCTGTAAGTACTCTTTAATATAGTGCTTACAAAATAGGTTTCTCTCCAATTCTGTGCTCAAATGAAAAGCCGAGATTTGAACTTTCATTCCACTTCTTACTTATGCAATGATGCTTTCTTGGGTTTTACTGTGAGAGGGATGTGATCACTGTTTTTCTGCTAACTCCTTTCCTCTTCTGCATGCCTGAAGAGTGTATGTTTGTGTGTGTGTGTGTGTGTGTGTGTGTGTGGATGGGTGAAATCACTCACCAATCTGGATTTACTCTCTCTCTCTCTCTCTCTCTCTCTCTCTCTCTCTCTCTCTCCCTCTGTACACACACACACACACACACACACACAAACATAATGAACACCTGTTAAGAGTTCTCTGGAAATGACTGGGAAAAGAAAGGGAAAGTCCCTTGCCTTTCTTATGCAAACACCCTCACGCTGATTGGCTGGAAGTGAGCAAGGCACGACGTGGGCGGATCATTACCAGTCCTTGACGTATTGGGGCAGCACATGCAATGCTTGACACGTTGCCTGTGTCCATGACAGAAGAGTAAAAGAACCGCACTCACTAGTTCATTATCTTTTTATTCTTTATTGTAGCACCATGCCTAAAAAACATACACGTTTCGGCGTCAAGCCGTCCTCAGTGTGTGAAAAATGCCCAAAACTGACTTGTTTTAACAAGGTAACAGGTGATCAAGATCTGGCTGCACGCTAGGATGTCACCCAATCATGAGATCTTGATCACCACGATATTTAACTCGCACCCGAAGAAGGAGTTATCTTGGAGTTTGAGCGCGCCTCTCTCTGCAAACATGACGGAAGAGTATCAGTCTGTGGTACACTGTGGGGTTTGGGGGGCGGGATCATAATTTGTGTACGAGGGAGGGGCACATGATTGAAGAGAAACATCAATTTGTGATGTCAGGAGACAAATTATACGATGTTGTGCCCAGAGGGAGATGATTCATTTCAGTGATACCAACAGCTCCAGAGATGTCTGCTATATGCACACAATTCCATCACTGGCAGATAGAGTAGCTGATGGTAATAGAAAGCTGATACAAGTTATTTTGTGTTGTCAGCTTCCTGTTAATGTAGCCTTACCATGCCATATTTATTGTTATTACATGATTTATTGAATGACTTTATTGTTAATTTGCTATTCTCCTTTATATTCATTGTTCATTTTCCTTAGGTTGCTTGAATTGATATTGTTTATTGTTTATATTGCTATTCTCCCTACTGTAGTCTGACCAACTTTTTTGAAATAGTTCTGTTGGATCAATTATTGTATATGTTGCTTTGGACAAAGGCATCTGCCCAATAGCCATAACCATAACCATAACCATAACCATAACCATAACCATAACCATGACCATAACTTAACTTAACTTCTTCTAACTTTTTCCCTCTCGATCTTCATCTATATATCCTGTGCCACAGCAATAACATCTTATCACTGCCCTAAAGATTTAGGTATGGCTTGTTTGCACTGTGCCCACTGGTTTAAATTCTCTGATGTTTCTTAAGGGTCCCTGCAATAGAAATGGTACTGATAATAGTTTTGAGAGCATGCCGGGACCCAGTAAGTCTGACATTCTCTATTCCTCTATTGATAAGAAATAGAAGAAATGCATCATTACCACAACAACCTCGGAATTCCGCCGTGGATTGTAAACCCCAACATCAACAGTAAAACTTGCCCTTGTATCAGATCTCTTTCAAACAAGTAATTCTTAATCAATGGTCTGATTTGCACACACTTTTTTTTTAACTTTTAACTGAGACATGGTTAGTGCCCTCATCGAATCAGCTCCACCAAATTTCATTTTTTTAAGAGCTACCAGAGCAAATAAAAGAGGTGGGGGGATAGCCACAATTTTCAAAAAGTCATTTCAGTGAAATCTACGGAAGAGCAATAGGGCCATGGAGTAATATATTTATTCTAAATCTCTGAGATTTTTTTTTTTTTTAAAAAAGTCGAAATGTTCGAGAAATAAAGTCAAAAGTTTTGAGAAAAAAAGTCTAAATTTTAGAAAAAAGAAGCCAAAATTTTTCGAGAATAAAGTCAGAAATCTGTAGAAGGCGGCCATAAAGGTTGTGATTGAGATATTGTACTGATAAGCTCACAGCGTCAGGTGGTGCAACGCTAGCTCTCTCTCGTCTATCACTCAGTGGACCCGGATTCAATCCCCGTCATGAACCAGTTTTTTGTAGGCTAGTTTAAATTGACTGAATTCAATGACCGTTTTACAACAACGACGAACATTTATTTTTCGTTAATGGTTTTTAATAACAAACTATCTGAAATAAACAGAAGAATAGACAACGATTTTGAAATAAAGACAAGCAGTCCAACAGATCGTCACAAACGACCTGGCAGGCAAATCTCCCCTCTTCCTGCTACTATTACACGCATGCGCAGAACAGATCACAATCCCAGAATGCACTTGTCCTTGATGTAGACGGGGCTTGATGTCAGCCTCGCCTTCCCGCGGGCCGGAGCGAGCTGTACTTGAACGATACCCCTGTCCCCTGCATCTGTCCATTCCCATGTTCATGGCATGGTCTTTCCATTACCAGACGAGAGAGCTAGCATTGCGCCACTCGACACTGTCTATTCATCGTAACAATATCCCAATCAAAAACTTTATGGCCGCCTTCTACAGATTTCTGACTTCTTTCTAGAACATTTTCTAGAATTTTTTTTTCTCAAAACTTTTGACTTTATTTCTCGAAAATTTTGAATATATTACTCCGTGGCCCTATTGCTCTTCCGTAGAAAGTCATCCTTCGGACTTTGCATCATTTGAATACCTATGTGCATGCATTAAGTCTTCTCCTCAAATGTTATTACTGACTATTTACACTATTTATTTTTCTTTTCTATTATGATCTTTACTTTTTAAACTATTCTTTGACTATTGCCCTTCTAAGCTTTTATTTTATGTAAAGCATTGAATGACCTCTGTCTATGAAATGTGTTATATGAATAAACTTGACTTGACTTGATGTTTATGACTAACACCCGACCAAAGAGAAAGCAAAAATGTCCGAGTTTCTGTGTGGCTTAATAATTACCTCTCTGGCCAACTGGGCTGCTACAGAAAGTCCCCCAGCACAGTCACATGAAACTGTGAGTACAAGCCACAACACCACCATCATGAGATGTATAACATCAGTGGCCATAACCTGGAACGCAGGACTGAGTTTACTCAGTGGGCGGGCAAACAACGCTAAGAGGCGCAGAATTTTGGAGGAGCTAATGCACACAGAAAGGGGAAAGGGAAAGAAGTGTGCATGCTGCATGGTGACCGAGTTGGACTCTTTGGCGGCCTACTGAGAAGCATGCCACTCCCTAAGAGGCCAACTCTGAGAGAGCAGGGTCACATTCAGGTGAAGTCTGTGCCTAGACGATTACATGGTGCAACTGATGACCTAGATAACTTTACATTAACTGGTCCTCCGACCAAGTCAAAGGCATGTTCCACTTTAGAACGATACTTTAGAACAATATCTCTGCCACTGTCCACTGGTTATTCACTAATAATATTTGCACTTAATCCTATTGAGTTTAGTAGACCCACATTGTAATAACGGTGTTGTGCATTTGTCTCTAGATTCTAGGCCCATGAAGCCTGCTCCTCTTTCCAACAAGAGCAGATTTGAGCAGATGTTAATGGTAAGGATTGTGAGAAATGCCACATTTAAACACTGGAGCACAATGCACGCCTTGTAAAACCACTGGGGAGTTTGGTCCAACTGGTCTGATATGTGTGTTATCTTCACACTCAATTTTTCAGAGTGATAGGTTAACTCTTGATTGTCATCTGAGCAAGGCATCATTCCACAACTGAGTTCACAGGTTTGAAGACTTTCAAAATAAGACTGACCCGTAACATAAACCCCTGGGTGAACCTTGACTGGACGTAATGAGGCAAAAGCTGGATATTCGATCTGACATGACTCCTAGCTGAGGCTGTTTGGTGGGAAAAAAAGAGCTCTATACCGTTCGTACCACTGATGTTTTAAGAGGTTTGGCATTGGTGTGTCAAGGCACCGCCACCTTTTGGTTTACAGCTTTATCAGCCATGATAAGGACGCGCATTCCGCAGGAGGGCACATGCCTGGCACCAACGGCCACTCTGCAAACACCACAAAAACAAAGTCCACCATTTTCACTCTGTCCCCATGACACCATAAGCTAGTGATGTGTGAGAAATGTGGCTTTCAGACAGAAGGATGTTTACAGTTTTACAGTTTTATTGACGACGGTCTCTTTCCATCTATCTCTCTGTCTCTCTGTCTCTGTTTCTCTCTCTCTCTCTGCAGCCCTCACATCTGAAAAGAGAGCTTGTTTAGCCTATTAAAGTGGACAGGAGACTACAGAATTCATTCCATATACAGGAACTTACAACGGGCTCCAGTGTCTGTTCATAAGCCTGTAATGTCTCACATGTTGACATACGGGATTTTGAGCTTCTTTGTTTGTTTTATACTTGAGCGTTTTCCATAGAAACTAAGAAGTTGATAAGGACCAACCGAAGGCTGGTTGATGGTGGATGACTAGGCAAATTATATAAATCATTCTCACCTTGCTTTTGTTGTCATAAGCATTGGACGATAACAATTGTTGTGCAGAAGAGTTTTGGAACCCAGTTCCAAAAAAACAAAGCAATAACACACCAATTTAACACTCCAAATGAAAGCATCTATGCATGGACTGGATTTGCTCAGTGGGGTCAACAATGCCAAGAGGTGCAGTTTGGGAGAGCTAAGATGTTAAGCACACAAAAAGGGGAACTGTTGGTGGTGGTCTGCCATGTTTTTACATAATGTAGAGCGATGCAATATGTGTGTGTGTGTGTGTGTGGGGGGGGGGGGGTTGAGGATTGACCTTGATGCTCTGTTTATCAGTATATTCCTTTTGCTGTTCAAGAGTATATCCCTTTGCATACATATTCAAATAACTTAGGTGACAAACATGGCTCTCAGTAAAGCTTGCTTTTTATTCCATGAGGGCTATTTGAATATTACATTTGAATACCAAAAACGCATTTTGTCAACATGCTTTGCAAATCTTGCAAAACAGCAGACAACAGTTAAAGCAATGTTATTTTCTCCCTGCATGCAGCTTAATATATGCAACTATTACATAATTCAGTAACTTTGATAACAATTACATGTATTCGTTTTCTAGATTAAAAAGGGTTTTTTAGCTTTTTTTTTTTTTTTTAACAATATAGCAGTTTTTACCAGTTCACAATACATTTGAGTTTTTCAGGCCTTTGTAGCACATGTCAAAATCATGATGTGTCATGCATATAAAAGATTCTGATGGTCATGACCTATATACTGTAGCTCATAGTGTTATGACCTAATTCCTCTCTAACATATTTATCAAAACAATCAGGTGGCACCGGTTCATGCCCAAGCAATGGCAAAGAAATGCCCTCCCAGTTTAGGCAAAAGATTTGGCATGGCCAACATGCAGTTTACCTGTTGATTTTATGTGGCCTGTGAGAGCTTGCTTTTTTCTGCCATACACTTATGCACGTGTCTTTAATGGATGAGTAATGCTGAGGGTTTCTTAATCTGATCAAATATGTTACAATGACACATGCACAAGCATTATGTTTTTGTTACCAAAACATTTGAAAATCTGCTTGCTGTAATGGTCATGGTAATTCTACTTTCAAAGCTAACTTGTTGGTAATTAATAATAATGCCAAGGCAGTTGTGCGATACATTTACATTTAATTTACAAGCAGCCCTTTGAAGGCAACTCATAATGGCCGGGTTTCCCAGATTCGTTAAGAAGTTGTTAAGTGCTATGAGAACTTCTTAAGAGCGCTCTAAGAACGTTCTAAGAACGCTCCTAAGAAGTTCTTAGAACGTAAGAGCTTCTTAACAAATCTGGGAAACCGGGCCAATGCTGATGTGGCCCTGGGTGAAAATGAGCTTGACACCCCTGATTTACGGAATAGGAGCTTGACCCTGGGAAACACCGATAGGGAGTCATGCATGAAGAGGTGGCCCTTATAGCCCAACTGTCAAACACATGAAAACTGGCCTTGATGGTGGCATATGCCTAGGTGATGCGATCACTGGCCAAACCAGTTCATCAGGACAACATGCTGCCATGCAGAGCAGATGGCATCATGCCACCCCGATGAACTGATAAGGTGACCTGAAGGAGACTGACAGACGGAGGAATCTGTGCCATCAGGCAACGTTGCATAAAGGGCCTGCCAAATATATGTAGACATCCGCGCTTACAATCCACTGACCCCTTAAGCTCTCAGTGTGGAGTGTGAGAACAGTGGCCTAGAGGTGGGAGGTCAAGATGCATCTGTGCGCCTGTGTGTCAGAGGGCGCACGGTTTTGCATCGTCATGAGCGGCTTACGTGACTGGACACAATTTATCAGACCTGCATCTGAGGTGGCTGCACCAGCACTTAAAAAATAAGGCAAAAGTCACTGCTGTTCTTTTGCCTTATTTGACATACACAGTTTTCTTTCACTGCAAATATTCAATTTAATTCCAATCCATTCAATTCAAATCTCATTTTTGTTTATAGTAACTGAAATTGTCTGCTTTATAAAACCTGAGCCTGCTCTGTTATTATTTTAGTGTCAGATCACCTTGTACATATTTTAAATGAAAGAGCAATGATGCTACATAGTCCTGTCAATTTAGGCTAGCTGTTAGTCCGTTATTAAAACCATAAACAAGGTATCAAACTATCAAGCTGTCAAATTAAACGTATGATGATGTTGTTCGTCATGAAGAAAACTGGATTTGGATAACATTAATCTCCTAGTGGTGAAGGATTCCATGCATTGTTAGTCAAATTCCACAGTTAATTGCAATCTGACAAATTAATCTTCTTGGTTAACCTGGTATCTAAATAATTCCCTGGTGATAAAACTGCTACACAGTCACATAAAGACATTGCGTGATCCTGCATTTCTAGTCTATCTGGATAGCTAGATCCATCCACTAGAAGAGGACTTAACAATGAGCACCACGCGGAAAGGAAAACAAAACGTGTCTGTTACCGAAACAGACACCAAAATGGGGCCAGACGGCACAGAAGTAGCAGTCCTGCAGCATTCTCTATCTGACACATACCTATTTACTATCCACTATGTCTGTGTGTGTGTGTGTGTGTGTGTGTGTGTGTGTGTGTGTGTGTGTGCGTGTGTGCGTGCGTGCGTGCGTGCGTGCGTGCGTGCGTGCGCGTGCGTGCGTGCGTGCGCGCGCGCGCGCGCGTGCGTGTGTGTGTGTGTGTACTTACTTGTGTGTTGTTAAGGTATGTGGGGGAAGGGGGGGGGGGGGGCAGAAGCAATGTGTGCAACAGCTCCTGTATGCAAGGGCTTGCGTCTCTTCTTCGGGTAGTGGTAAATCTTTTAATTCTTTGCTGTAATGTCTGCATAACTTCAACTGCAGTACTTCAATTTCAAGTACAATCGTGTAAACAACTATTGTATAGTAACTATTGTAACAACTATTAAAATCCACAGTGGATCAGAATCTAAAGGAGGTAGGCTATAGAATAAGGTAACTCTTTGTAACGACCATCAGTAGTTGCTGTGATTATGTTGCCATGCAAATAATTTCATGTCACCCTCAAATTCTGCAAAGCAATGTTTAGAGATACACATGATAAATGTGTGTTGGTTAAGAGGAGATGAACTGTGCTTTGCAAGCTTGTCCTTGAGTGAACTATGTCAAATATAGGGTTAATTCTTCATCTGAAGTGATATGGACTGCCCCCTAGTGGACCAACTGCATACTTACTACACATGGGTCTGGATTGACATTAGTTCAGGTAGGCTATAAGATTTTAACACAAATGAC
The DNA here is from genome assembly GCF_963854185.1 of Sardina pilchardus. Taxonomy (NCBI): domain Eukaryota; kingdom Metazoa; phylum Chordata; class Actinopteri; order Clupeiformes; family Clupeidae; genus Sardina; species Sardina pilchardus. Next base: position 19,127,261 of record NC_085002.1, on the reverse strand, counting down.
AGTACATTTCTTCACATTTTTAGATTATATACAGTGATGTGCATAGGTTAAGACACCCATGCTATAATTGACATAAAAAGGTATTTAAAAAGAAAAACATACTGTGGAAATTGATCTTAATGCCTTAATTTTATTTTATTTTTTAAATGAGGGAAAATACAACCTTTATAATGACACCATTGTTTTTTGTTTTTTTCTGTGAATGAATCTCATATTGTAAATGATGCACAGCACTGCACTGTACATGCAGTGCTAGGTAGAATACAGAACATCCATACTCAAGTAACAGTCCATTTAACTCCCTTAAGAATGAACGTATTCCCTATTAATTCCTTATTGAGAAATGTAGTCATATTGTTAAGCTGTTGGACAGCACAGAATAGCCTATAGGGGCAAGGGACAGCACTTGTTAATTCTTTTTAGGTAAAGCAGGTTCAGTGGGCCAATCAAACAAGAACTGACTACAGGCCTACTAGGCCTAGGGTTGCCTAGTACTCCCACTATTTGTCCTTCTTTCCACCCTTCTCTCTCTTTTCCCTTTCTCAGAGTGGACAAATTAAATAACCTTATTGCCAACATCCTGCCTGTAACAATTGTGTGCAAATGCTTTACAAATGCTGATCGATATGAGAGCAGTTGTGAAGAAGGTTTTCTTAGTCTAGAACTTCAGATGCTGACCATGTGGTGTCTCCAACCAAGAAGCCGCTTGTCTGAAAGTTCTCCCTCTACTGAACTGTTGCACCTGGGATTCCCTTGGTGCTCCCCAACCCCTCTTTTTTTATAGTATCTATTTATTCATTTTTCTTTTAAAATTATTTCTGTAGTTGAATGGACACTTGAGCACAAAGGAATTACATAAATGCTTATTTATGAGCACATGACAACACACTTTGAACTTCACAATGCAATGCGTTTTTAGATACCTGCACACTCTGCTATGCAACTGGCTCAAAAACTGGAGTAGTGAGTAGAAGTACAGTTTTAAAAAGTATTTTGATGAGTACTCATGCACTGAAAAAAAAAATATTTTGTCAATGCCCACCCCTGTATACTGTACATGGTGCTGTAGTGAAATGAACAGTTAGATAAAGTTCAAGCCCAGTTACATAAAAGAATCAAGTGTTTTGGACATTCTGTTTTTCATGTCAAAATAAACATCAAATAAGGAGTGCCTGAATGATTTTGTAGTGTAATGCCTGGCTTCCTCAGCTGGGGCTTTGCCTGATGTCCAAGGTAATGATTAACTATGTAAACTCAAGTGTAAACATGAAAAAGTCCTCTTTCAAGCCCACTGGTTCAAGATCACAGTTCTTGCCAACTCGCTTAAAGTTTCATATGTTTCAAATTAAGGTTGGAAACAATTCCCCAAGAGAGAACAATACCACCATTTCTTTTAAAGGTGGAAACCCTGACCAGTCCACAGGAAACATTTTGTAACACTTCTGTAGAACACCATACACAGGGTTATCAAAACAGAAATATGTCCGCATACATTACGTCAAGCAAGCGGCAAGTGTCATGGGTGTGAGGTGATATGAGCAAGCCAATGACGAAAACACCACACCCTCCCACTTTTCAGCAGGCTATATATAACATGTAATGCTGCTGCTAACAATAGTAACAGGAAACAATTTACCTGGAAATCTATCTGCTGATTAATCTAGCTGATTAAACCCCTGTGATCTCACAAAAGACTCCTAGACATTTCCAGCAGCTGGGCCCCTTCTCTATGCTATACCACCTCCTTGGAACAGATCATCCGCTCGCAGCTTTATCTTCCTTTCCACCTGATGACCCCTTGGTCTCGACACAAATCTCAGATTGCTTCTCATACATATCAACATGGATGAAGGCATACCACCTCCAGCTAAACCTAAATCGACTCCTTGTCTGTTGTACCTACCAGGACTGCAAGAAATGTATGTCATTCTCGACAACCAACTAATCTTCTCCGATCATGTAGCCTCAGTAGCCAGGTCGTGCCGCTACGCACTATACAACATACGGAAAATCAGGACCTACTTGACTCAAGATGCTACCCAACTCCTGGTACAGGCAATAGTCATCTCTCGACTTCACTACTGTAATGCCCTCCTGACAGGTCTCCCAGCCTGCACAGTCAAACCCCTTCAAATTATCCACAATGCAGCAGCACGCTTGGTCTACAACCAACCCAAAAGGGTGCATGTCACTCCATTGCTCGTCCAGCTACACTGGCTATCGTTGGCCACCCGCATCAAATTCAAGACTCTATAATGCTTGCCTACAAAGTACTCTCCGGCTCTGCTCCCACCTATTTGAATGCCCTCATACAAGCATATGCAACCACAAGATCACTGCGCTCCTCAGCCGAGCGACGTCTCTTCCACCAGCACGCTCAGGCCAATCCAAACTTTTCTCATCTGTCGTTTCTCGTTGGTGGAACGCACTACCTGTTCATACTAGAGTAGGGACATCCCTCGCCATCTCCAAAAAATTTCTGAAAACCCAGCTCTTCAGAGAACATCCTCTCTCATAGCACTGCTACAGACAATTGCACTTATTGATGCATTTACTACACTCATTGATGCATTTATTGTGTTTTTTTAAATTGCTGTTAGAACTGCCCTTAAAAGCTTGAAATATTTTTACCATGTTGTAAGTGGCTTTGGTTAAAAAGCGTCAGCCAAATGTAATGTAATGTAATGTAATGTAAAAAGACATTGTGAGATCACAACTGCCCAATTAAAATCAGTTAAAAGTATCCATGTAAGGTTATCCTCAATCCACAGTCCTCAAAAAAATTGGCAGTAGTTTTCAAACATGTTCTTTTCTTCCATTCACCATTGTAGCAACTATTATAATACTCAAAATGTAATAACTGTTGTAAAATATAAGGCATAAACATGCAGTAATCAACAATGTCTTCAGGAAGACTTTCACATTTGCTGTACTGGTCTCACATGAGCCAAACATGACATCACTACCTCACACTAAGAAAGGGACAGACTGGAGACAAAGTAGCAATGACATACGAGTCCAATCAAAAATAAACCCAAACTATGCCCTCCCTAGGAGGTCTATGGCTATACACTGACTGACCACTGCATATGTTGGCTTTACATGGGCAAATTCTGCAGGCTGGGTTGTAGGCTACTGAAGACTTTTATTTGTGTAATTGAACATTTCTGTTGTGGACAGTGAATGCAAGGCACAATGGCATTCTTCTGCATTGCAAGCTTGAGCACAGATAATTGTGGCCTCGGATAGTGGGCTATGTGCCAGAAAGTACTGAAAACAGGAAGGACAAGAAGGCATTTTCTTGGCAATATTCCGGACCATGTACAGTAATTGGCTTGTAGGAAATAAGTGAATGCCAAGGTAGGCCCTGTCAAGTTGATGTCAACACCAGGATGGGAATGTGTTACTGTCCGATTAATTATTGTCTTTTCATTTGATACCCGTATATCAGGAAATGACCTGGCATCACATGAATGTCTGTGGCAACCACAAATATCCAAAGGTGTGCATGTCCCTGCATTGTCATGTTCAAAAAATCTGTTGTTGTACACCTTTAGTAACCTTTTAGTAACCTTTTAAAAGTAGTAATTGTATTACATATACAGTGGGGACTTCTGAATGCATCACCATGAGTGAACAGAGCCATTCGAGAATTTAAGATCTTTGCTAAAATACTTCCCAAGTGTGTCCAACTGAGATTATCTAAAATAGATTGCATGATTAATATTTCAGAGAAAATACATGGGAATACAAAGCAAAAATACCAGCGCAGTTTTACATGACCTTGTAAGACCTGTGTTGTGTTGTTGCTTGTGCTCCTTTGTGTTATCTACCATCACACTTGCTTGTGTAGGCCTACCTGTGTTGTTGCTTCCCACTAACTGAAGATAAGCCAGCAGAGCTGTGCCATATCAAGTTGACGATAACTGGCATTGAAAATCCAGTGGACATCTTAATGGTAACTTTGTCCTTTAGCACCTGTGTTATGCTGTTGCTTGCTGTTGTTTGCTGTTGCTCCAGCTATTGCATTCCTTAGTGAAATGTGCATGCAGCTTCACGTGATCCAGGGAACTTGGCTTGTGTAACCATCGCTGAACACTAGAGGGCTTTTGAGCCCAGCAAAAATACAGTTGCCTATGAATAACGGACTCAAAGGATGGGGATAGTTGCTTCAAACTTCTGAACATCTCATCTTTGGGCTTTGGTGTCTGACTTTCAACTGGAGCTTTCAGGATCGTAAATCATTCGTCGGCTGTGGAAATCACTGTCTGAACTCTTGTGGGTGTTCGATTTGATGGAATTGTTGCATTTTTGAGTGGATACAATGTTTTGCCCTATTTTGTTCCTTATTTTGGGATTGACGGAGCCCCGTTACGCGAAACCGCTGAAGGAATCATCGGAGTCTCTTGCGTCTTTGGAAATGTTATCAAGTGGATTAGCGGGCTCTACTGCGATGCCAATTTCAATTTCTGACGCCAAATCAAATCCGATAGGAAATATGGCTGGGACTAATCATCTGATGCTATTTCGGGAGGCAAACCTCAAGAGAGTGCCCAGGGGGGCGAAGGATGGAAGATCGAAGTTTCCGTATAACTCCAGGCAACCAAGACCTTATGACCCAGACGGTTATTTTACAACACCGAGGAATGTGCATTTCCCCAATAACACTCACGGGGATGGAAAAAATAGTAGCAATTCTATTCGTATCCACAACCCTCTGTATCCCGTGACTGACAGTTCCTACGGCGCTTATGCAGTGATGCTCCTTTCACTGATAGTGTTTGCTGTAGGTATCATAGGTAACTTGGCGGTGATGTGCATCGTGTGGCACAACTATTACATGAAAACTGCTTGGAACTGCATTCTGGCCAGCCTGGCCTTTTGGGATTTCCTGATCCTGTTTTTCTGTCTGCCCGTGGTCATCTTTAACGAACTGACCAAAAGGAGGTTAATGGGAGACCTTTCGTGTAGAATTGTCCCTTACATGGAGGTGAGTTTAATTAGTAGCCTATGTAGCCTACATATAAGTTCATCTAAATTATATATTTAGATACATTTAACACTTTCTGGTAGTATATCTTCCCTATAGGGTTTGTTGCCCTGCCCCCTCGTTTTCCTTTACTAGTCGAGACTTTGTTATGCTAATTATCTATTCACCACATTATTTGTCTGGAGGGAAGACTAATTAAGTGAGCCATTACGACTTTAAATGAGACCAGATTTAGGTCAAACGGTCGCCAAGTGACAATTGTATACTTGCGCTGCCCTACATAAATAAACAAGACAACAGATATTTAGCTACTGTGATGCCAGCAGGAGTGCCTGATCAATAGGCCTATAATGACAGATTATTTAGGCTACTCCATTTGTACTTTGCTTCACTTGTAACTGTATGGAAAGTTAATATTATTAATCAAACATCTTTGATTGGGTGCCTATAGAAATTGATTTGGTTTGAAAGTGTGTTGATTTAAAAAAAAAAAAAAAAAAAAAAACACACTTGAACAGGCCTCTTTAGGCCACTAGGCATACATGATGGCTAAAAACACAAAGTGTGTTCAGCACTTTTATGATAAACTGTGTGGTTTGCCCCTCCTGTAGTGACACGGAACTCTCCAGTTTGTCCAGTTCTCCTCTCCACCCCTACCATCATTCATGTCTTCACCCTTCTCCCTTCCTCTCTCTCTCCATCCAGGTGACCTCGCTGGGAGTGACCACCTTCAGCCTGTGCGCTCTGAGCATTGACCGCTTCCACACGGCCACGAGCCCGCAGCCTCGGCCGCGGATGGTGGAGCCCTGCCAGTCCATCCTGGCCAAGCTGTCGGTCATCTGGTTGGGCTCCATGGTGCTGGCCATCCCCGAGCTCCTGCTGTGGCAGCTGCAGCAGGACGTGGCGCCGGCGTCGGGCCTGCCCGTGGACTCGTGCGTGCAGCGGCCCTCGCCGGAGCTGCCGGAGTCGGTGTACTCGCTGGTGCTCACGTACCACGAGGCGCGCATGTGGTGGTCCTTCGGCTGCTTCTTCTGCCTGCCGCTGCTCTTCACGCTGGCGTGCCAGCTCCTCACGCGCCACGTGACCGAGGAGGCGCGCCAGGCGTCGTCGGCGTCGTCCGCCGCCGGAGCGGGGCGCCCGCTCTCGCCCTCCACCACGTCGTCGTCGTCCGCGTCGTCGTCGTCGTCCTCGCCCAAGAGGCAGCAGCAGCGGCGGCGGGAGCGGCAGCTGACGCGCACGGTCCTGGCGCTGGCCGTGGTGTTCGGCGTCTGCGGCCTGCCGGAGAACGCCGCCAACATCACGCTGGCCTACGCCGGCCTGGAGGTGCCCGCCGCCACGCTGGCGCTGCTGCAGCTGATCGGCCAGTTCCTGATGTTCGCCCGGGCGGCCGCCACGCCGGTCATCCTGCTGTGCCTGTGCCGCGCGCTGGGCCAGGCCTTCATGGACTGCTGCTGCTGCTGCTGCGACGAGTGTCTGCCCGACCGCTCGTCCGCGTCCACCTCCTCCTCCTCGTCCTCGCACTCCACGGCCGCCACCGCCACCACCTCCTCCTCGCCCACCTCCTCCGTCCCTGAGGAGAAACTCAAAATTGTCTCAGGCACAACGCCCGCCATCCTCTTCGATAAAGCCAAGGACAACTCTTCCATCCTGGCCCTAGGCACCCCCTGCTGAGGGGGCCCTACTTGTGGACCCTGTCCCCCCAATGAAATGACTATGCTGCGGGGACATCTCATGACCTAACCATGTCCCATCTCTGGGGCTTGAGGTAGAAAATAGTGAGGCGGGAAGAAGTTGAATCATTTTTTTATCATGGAGATTATTCTTTTGCTGAAACTTTCAGTGGCCCTCATTTATCAAACGAACGTAGAAACCAGCACAGATCTGAGCACAGGAGTCATCTTACGACAGGGCTCACAAGGGATTTGTGAAATATTTCTATTATTGCAGCGTGCGCGAGAATCAATGGGTGTTGGTAAATGTGGCGACTGAAAAACAAGCGTCATTTTAATATCACGCCCCTATATTCTCGTTTTAGAGGCCACACCCCTAGAATTTATGACATGGAGGTGCATAATACATCCAGAAGAGAACATTTTGGGATAGCCACAAGAAAAATATTTCCATGGAACACCGGAGACAAGTTGAAGGACAGCATTATCTTTTATGCACAAGAAAACAAAATGCATGATTGATGCCATGACTGTTGTGCTTTTCTCATTTTTTATCAACAAAAGTAATTCTGATACATGATGGGTATCCTGTGCCATGTGTCAACATGATAACAGGCTACATGAAGTCTACAAATATGCAGTTCCAGTAGACTAGACTATATTCTATGATTATAACTCTCCAACTTTCCAGTACTCCACCAATTCACTCTGTGGCACCCCACACCGTAAGACCATACTGAATCGACTAAATTGTACGTTCCTTTCGTAAATGAAGGCCATTGTGTTTGCTGAAGTGACCTTTTACTGTACATAAACCATAGTTTACCTGTTGAAAGCCGAGGGCTCTGTCCAGTATTAGTGGTTTAAAGTATTTTTTTGGCCTTTATTAGTATAGGACAGTGAAGCGGTAGACAGGAAATAAGTGGGAGAGAGAGATGGGGTGGGATTGGGATATGACCGCAGGCCGAATTCGAACCTGGGTCCCCATGGGCACTCGGACCCGTAAATGGTACGGGCGCTGTAGCCTGCTGCGCCACAACGCCCCCAGTATTAGTGGTTTAAAAAAAAAAAAAACATCTCGGCTGACATGCAAGCTCTCCGATGCCCTCTTTGCTATATACCAGCACAAGACAGATTTTGAAATAAAAAACCCAAGAAGGAGATTGAAGAGAACACTCTACAATGGAGAGCATGAGAAATTCCCCATTTCCTCCGTTTTTCTTTCTATGTCAAAAGCAAGCTGGCCAGGAAGAAAGATTATGAATCTTGAAACTGTGAACGGCTTGTGTGGCTTTTGTTATGTTGGTGTTTTTTTCTCTCCTTCTTTGAAAGGACTTTTGAAATGCGGAGTTATGTGGGCCTAAATGAGTCCAGTGATGGCTTTTCATCTGGCGGTTTGACTCAGTAGATGGCCTTTGTCTTCTGTTATGCTAACCCTCTTTTTGTGTTGCATAATGAACAAGGAGAGGAATGTTATGTAGTATTCTTTATTCATCAACACATGACATTGCTCCATCCACGGGCTGGGATTTTGTATAAGTTTACTTATTTTTAGTTAACTCAAGACCTCATAGCAATACATACAGTTATTACTGTTTATATGGGTAACAATATGTATGATGATGCTGTGGGATTGATTTAGTATGTCTTACTCTTTTCTACTGAGAGTTGAAAAATATGATTTGAATAGTTTATAGTATTTTAAAAATGTTTTCATGGATAGAAAGATTCATAGTTTAACACCAGTTTTCTGTAAAGCAAATAGACACGTCAGTTCTAAATACACAAGTCACTGTTATGGCATGCTTTGGCTAAATGTAGGTAGCTGGTACAAACTAAATGAAGTCCATTGTTGTACGCTCTGTTCTGGAAAGATATTTCTTTGTAGAATCTGTTACCAAGAACATTTCTCCTGACATTACAGTGGTATCCGAAATGAGAATCTGAAATGTGAAATTGAGTGCATTTGTTTTGAATTTCAATTGTTTTCAGCAATTATCAATAACGGGGTGATCAGAATGTCTCCTTAAATGTCTCGTTAAACATTTGCAGCTTTTCCAATTTCTACACTGGAAAAGCTTAGACAGTAGGCTGAATTTGGAGATATTGGCTGAAATTCTCAAAAGATTATGGGAATCATAAAGAAAACAGTTAGACCTTTGTTTTATTTTTTATTTGTATGTTTACATTGGATTGTACTGACTTGGACCCAATAAAATAACTTGTTCAAGTTGCAAGTCTTAATGTAAATGTAGACAAAAGGGTGAACCACCCATCAACAACAGTGAACAATCCAGTCACTCACTCAAATCTTGTCTGTTTTCTAACACATGATGTTTTCCCTCTGCTCTTCTTTCTTTCTTTTCCCCTCACTCTATCCTTGTCTCTCTCACACACAGATGCACAAACAGAAGTGAAAGAGGGTTGGGTGGGTGGGGGGGGGGTGGGGGTTGGAGTTGGGATGCTGGGAAGTTTCTGCGCCTGGTTGGCTCAGGGTGGCTCAGTTCTCTCGGACGGAATATTTGTCCTCCCACGTTAGTCGCTCAGCACACCACAAGGAATCGAGGTTCTCATAAGGACACTATTGTTCCTGACCCCCCCCCCATCCCCCACCACCACCCTCCCTCCTCCTTTGAGCCCCCTCAGTGCATATCAATACCCATATCCAGCCACCGAGGGGGTTGCTAAGCTACTGTCACATTCAAGTGTGTACTCCAGAGACTCTGAGTGGGACCAGAGCAGCGAGTGTGAATACAGACCCTCAGTCTCTGCCCCGCTGCCCCAGCCGTTACCCTGACGACGGGGGCCTTTTTTTTCACTCTCTTTTTCGGTCCCTTCACACCCCTCCCCTGGCGGGACACTTTGGCTCCGTCTTCCACATGAACTTGTTGCACGTGAGGCCTGAACACCGACCGGTCCTATTTAGAGCCGTTTTGCCGGGTTCATTAATATGAGGGACCAGACGCCGCCTCTAAATGAAATCGAGGTCGTTAGCTCTTCAGGGCCTTGGTCAAAAACCATCAAGTGTGTCTGTAATGAACTGCACAGCTGAGTACACAAACATCTTCGGCATCAAAAGCTTGACCTGTGAAGTTTTTTTTTTTTTTTCCTTTATAAAAGAGTCTTTGGTGGTCTTTCGGCTTGTAATTCACAATACGGGTGCTGGCAGCGATTTAATGCAGTAGATGAATGAATGTTTAAATGATGGCTTCTTTCCCAGCGCAGTTTAAGTGCTTAGTGTTTATCACCATGGCTGTCTTGTGTGCTTACCAGATGTGTAATGCATGCTAAAATGGAATGGGGGCATTTTAAACCGGGTGTAGTATAAAGGCTAATCCAGGGCAACTGTGAGCTGAATATTCAGCACAGCACTGCATGCCACTGTGCTTGCCATGGGTCTCCACTTTGGATTTGAGAGGGTTTAACAGTGGTCAACTGCTGCCCTTTTCTCCGCTCACGTGAGCGAGCGAGTGAATGACACTACGGCCTCACACACACAAACAGGTTTGAAAGAGCGAGGCCCACGTCTGTCCTTCAGAAAGCCCCCACCTGCGTCACTGACAAAGGGAACTCCGTCTCAAAGAACAGCCCCATAGGAGACAGAATGTGCCCTGTGTTTTGACGGGCCACAGGCATACAGATTCACTCTGTGAGACCGGAAACAGTGGGCCCATCCGACTGGCAAGGAATGGCCTCAGTGACTCTTTAAATGACAGCCACTGTCTGAGCCAAAAGGAAAAGGGACTTATTTTATACTGCAACACAAGGGACTAGCCAGCCTAGTAGTATACACCATTTATGCACATCTGTGGGCCTAGTCATAAAGTATCTATGTATTATAAGCGAAGTAGTCAGTGTATCTGTAGAAGTAGATCTACAGTAGACAGAGGGGTATTTAGTGTTGGACTTATGGCCATAGGAATGGTAAAGAGGTTCGGTGAAGCTGATGACAGAAGGGTGGCATGAAAAATAACTGTCTCTTAATGATTTGAGGGAAGAAAGAATGGCTGAGAAGCAGCAAGCACTTCTACATAGCCTCGTTCTGTGTTTACTGATCATTTGATTTGATCATACACTCTCAATGACATCTAATGTGTTTATCAAAACATTTTTGAGGAGTGTTATTGATGGTTGCTCATTCGTAACACTAGGACAAACACTGTGTTGGTTAACATGGCCTGACTGATATTCACTTTCACCCAACTGTGCCATGCCTTAGCGTGTTTCTGTCTAGTAGGGCATAAACATCTCTGCATTGTGCACATTGCTGCATGTTTATTTGTAGGTTCATGCATTATGTATAGAAGTGAGTAGGTGAGTGCACGTTTACTTGCCAATTGCCATATTTCATGACCCTTACATGCGAGAGGAGAGAGGGTGTGTTCACCTCTTTGATACTTGTGTGTACCCGCCTGTGAGAGGAACTTTACATACTGTGTGTATGTATATGTGAATAAGTGTGTGTGTGTGTGTGTGTGTGTATGAACGTGTTGCAGTGAACAGTCCCCCTCTGAGGGGGTAGACACTTAGAGGACAATGTTTATCTTGTTCCTGTCCAAAGCACAGGGGGGGTGGGAGAGTGAGGGTGGCGACGACATACAGCCCCCGATCCTGAGAGACCCTTTTGCGCCGCCATGACAACAGCCTTGACAGCCAGCCCCAGCCCTGGGAGCAACGCAAACAGCGCCGGAGTGGGTCCAGCACTCCGCAGGCCGGGTCCGCCGCCGCGAAGATCAGAACCCTCCACACAGAGAACCCCTGCCGACCCGTCTGTCAGCGCTCCATCACTGGTGCCGGTGGGAGAGTGGGAAGGGTCCGGAGTCGGCGCGGCGGGGCGGAGGGGCAGGGGGGCAGGGGTCAGTACGGCCCGCGCTCACACCGCGTCCAGCTGGACACTTCCTGCTTCCTGTCGGGCCGTTCTCAGCATCAGAGGGTGAGAAGGCGTGAGAAGAAACAGCATGGTGGCACTGGTAGACATGGCAATCATATTAAAAGGGCCTCCTCATCAAGACATCCCTGCTCTCAACAGCCTATTCCTTCCAGACAAACACACACACACACACACACACACACACACACACACAGACACAGACACATAAAAAGGCTTGCTCAGCTTGAGAGATTTCGTCCAAAATCAACATCGGTGGGACACCCTTTCCGAAAGCTCCAGCATGTATCGCCAGGCTTTGAATGAAAACCCTAGGAATAGGCAGGTTAAGAAAAGCCTTTACACGCTCTCCCCACACAAACAACTTCTATTTTAGGCTGTAGACAAAAGGCAACTGCATGGTCACTTCATCAATTAAATTACATGCTCTGGGAATCACTAGCTAGGAAGCAGTTCTACTGTATTTACCAAAGAGTAATGTTTTAAACACTTTTATTTAATCACAATTAAGTGCAATTGAATTTCATTTTTCTTTATTTTTTTATGAATTGTGACAATCTAAAAGGCGTCATTCCCAGCATAAAACCATAAAGCCAAGACCCAGACACAAAGACGAAAGCTGACGTGATCATGAAAGCCGTCTCCCCGCCACAGATTTTCCACCAGAGTCGTCACAGTGTTCTCAGCAATGACTGCCTTTTGTGACTCAAGATTTTTCTCAAGCCACACTGCGTCAATTGTGTGTGTAGGGAGCCTCAAAGGAAGGATGAAAGGCGAGGAGACGACTCGACTCAGCCCCAGCCCCTCTGCCTCCCATGTCTGCAAGATCCAACAAGTCTGTCTGGATTCGGAAGATGGGCACTGCCCTCTACTGGTCAGGTTCTATACTGCCGCACACCCTCTTTCACATGTAATCAGTTGGCAGCCATTTGTTTTTACTGAAGACGACTGAAAGACAGGGGACTCAGCTGACTAAGCACATCAATACTCAGTTCAAATCAATCCGACTTGACAGCCATAAAAAGTGTAGAAGTAGGACGTTTGTTTTTCTACTTTTCCACATCATTCACTTCACTTTACTTCAGACATATTTGGCCTTTTTCCATCCTGATATGAGGATGAAACATACCATGGACATTCATTACATTGCCAAGAACAGCTGGATATCTTCCAATTTCAAATTCCATTTCTCCCCCCAAATTTCAGTTGGAGCAAGACGTTTTAGAAAACGCTGGACAGCATCATGAAAGCAGATAGTCCAACTGATTCCACTGGGGTCTGTAATCAGCACCAAGCACACTTGCCTGTAAATGTAGCCAATAAAATGGGCAGGTTGCATTGTGCAGTAAAGAAGTCCCTGAAGAGATACTGCATACCTGCCTGCCAATTATTTTGTGCCTGAACAGCAGACTCCCAGTGTCTTTGAGCAGAAAATTAATTAGCCTGACATTTCCTGAATATCTTTGCCAATTAATACACACCTCTTTGTCAGGTACAAGTTCCAAGAAATCCATCGGGGGTAAAATAAAAAACAAAGAAGTGAACGGAAGTCTTTCATTGAGTGGGAAATCATTTATTTTTCATCTTTAAATTATCTCAAGATAACAATAGCAACATGTACAGTTCTCACTGGAGGGACAAGGGAATATAAAGAGAAGTTAAAATAAAAGTCACCTGTTTTCATCAGTTGAAAGTTTCTTCAAAGAAGTTATACAGAAACACTTGTTATCATGTCAACAATTCTTTAAAAAGTTATTTTCCAAAAGAAATAGAGTTATAATAAAGATAGCAAGGAACAGCCTATTTTCATCATTAATACATAGAATACATACATTTTTCTTCATCTCTTCTAAGGGAACCAAATAGTGTATTATGAATACAACTGATTTCATGCTGCAGGGCTTCTCGTGAAGCCCATGATGCTAGCACTTGATAAAAACCAGTAGTGTGCTCAGAAGTCCTCCATGATATCAGAGCATCCCAGTTATCAGATATTAGTAACACACAGTAAAAATGCCAAGCCTTTCAAAACCAATCATGGATTACACTCTGGAGGAAGGGCATTGTTCTCTTCTTTTTGTTGTTGTAATTTCTTATCTTTTTGCAAACTGCTTACTGAATAGACTACCACCTCAAAACAAATGAAAAAAAGAAGAAAACAGAGAGAAACAAAGGCCATGGTGGAGCTCTGTTGAGCTCACCAAGAATTAGAGAAGGGAGTCAAAGATGAAACTTGGTCAAAAAAAGTTCAGTATCAATACACCTGTGGACTTCTAGGAGACAAGGCATGGACTAATGTCAACCATAGACTGTATAAATATCAACCTGATGTTAACTTCATAAAGAGCACTGCTAACAGTGGCCAATGCTGCCACCTAGAGGTGACTAGGATATTTATAGTATGGGGTTCAAGCCTGAAGGTTTGGCTTTGCAGCATCTTCTAACATTCGGCCGAAGTATGACCTATTTCCTTTGCTCTGACATCACAGAATATCAGCAACCTTTATCAATGAATTGTTTATTAACAAGTCCAAAATCGTCTAATTCACCAGGAGTCTCTATTGAAGAGAGAGAGAGAGAGAGAGAGAGAGAGAGAGAGAGAGAGAGAGAGAGAGAGAGAGAGAGAGAGAGGCAAAGAGCCAGAACAAGGAAGAAATATTGTGCTGTATGAAAGACAGCTCGTCTGGCCATCTCAGGCCAAACTTAGCCCCAAGGCCCTGCCGCCATGAGGTGACAGACTGCCCGTCTACATGCAGCACACGATTCAAATCGCCTCTCCTCCACAGGTGATCCCCACACTACCCCAAGGATTCCTCAATCATTATGAGAGGGGATTCCTTTGCAACTGAAAAGGGAAAAAGGACCCCTTCACCAATGCAATAAAAAAAGAGGTGATCCCCATTTATTCCAACAGATCCCTCCACCAAACAGAAACAGGTTATGCCCATTACAACTCACTCCTTCACCAACAAAGCTAATAAAACAATTTATGCTTTATATATACATATGTTTTTTTGCACACAGCTTTCACAAAAACTCATAGGACTTGAACAGACAGGAGAGTTTGTTTTGGTTCCAAGTTGCTATGTACAACATCCCATCGGAGAGCGCAAATAGAAACTCTTCAAAAACATGCCAAAAGGTTGTTTGTTTGTTTGCTTGCAAATGTACATATGTATAATGTAACGGAAACGTACCTTCAAAAAATGAAACTGACACAGTACACCTTCCAACACCTTAGGCAATCAGTAAAAAAAGAAAAGGGGAAAAAATGTAAAAAGGCAACTGGCAAACAGAATTTTGGGGGTTTCATACAGAATTGTGTGTTTCCATGACTCCCATAATGGCATGGTCAGTTCAAACCCAGAGATAAGACAGCTGAACCCAAGCCAACACAGCCAGGTGTATTAGTGTGTAATGTGTAAAGAGTCTGGCAGACAAGGGGGGAACAAATGGTAAGAACAAAACGAATGCAGTAAGCACTGTTGGAACTGCTGGTTTCTGGTGGGGCAGGGGATGTACAGATTCTAATCCAAGAATCACACACACACACACACACAAATCCAGGAATGCATTCTAGCATTGTTCATTTAAGACATCTAATGGCGGGCCGTGCAACATATACCTTATCCTGAACCAAATCCAAGCGAATTGCATACCAATCAGAAAATATTTCAAACTTAACACGGGTCCACCGAGTCTTGCCTCACTCTTCCCACGCTGTCAAACTACCAAGCATAAGATCGAAAGGTATTAACCTTTTCCAAAGCAGCAGTGCAAAGCTGTTGGAGGATCCGAAACCATGATGTGCAGAGGACCGCAGAGCATCAAAAGAGACTGAATTGTCCCCACCCCCTCAACAGGAATGTGCGAAACAGAAACAATGTGCCGAAAATGTGCACTCAGTTCAACTCTGCATAAGCCTCTGAATCTGTGCTCTCAGAAATACGTTCAAAACAGTGTCCAATCAGGAGAATAATACAAGGGGTTTAAAAATTTGGGAACCTTCCAAAAAAAGCTTAAAAAGAGCAAACTATGGCTTTAATGAGGGTATATGTAACAACAGATCACATGATGCAGATAAAAAATATTGACTTTTATAATCTAATCTATTCCAATAATGGACAAACATGCTGGTTCTGATTATTATGATCATCATCATTCAATTTTGAACCAAATGGTCTCAGCACTGTACACATCATTTCATTTCTGATGCTGTAAATACACAAAAACATAAGCGTCCCGAGTGGCCAGGAGTTACTCTCACAAGATCTCCAACCAGAGCTATAAGCTGGCCACTCGTGTGCTTCCTGCTCCTGCGGGATAAATACACTTAACATCTTTACTGACTGGGCTACGGCCTGACCTGGTCTACACAGAGGGACAAGACCACACACGGTATCTCATAACGCAAGTCTGGTCAGGTCATTAAGAGCTGTCAGCAAATCACTTTCTTCATGATACAGGTATTACTAAAATTTGCTTACAGCTTGGTAATACAAGACAAAGGCAAGAAGATACATAGTTTGCACATTGAATTTTCCAGGTTTGATTCACAACATAAATTGCCAAGACGACATAGCAAGGGCAGGTGGGGTTTGGAGGACAGGGGCGTCATTGCATGCAAGTACCTCGCTGAAGAAAGAGAGCTGATTTTATGGCTACTGTGTTTTGCAGATGCATTCAGAAGTTAGACCAACCAGCACAATCGTCACTGTTCTTTTTTTTCTCTTCTGATTTTAAGATGAAAAGCCACACACTGAGGCAGGTGGTATGCTCACTTCCCTTCCCCTACCAAGAAAACCATGATTAACTGGTACTAGGCTGGTTCTCCCTCACACACACACATACACACACACACACACACACACACAATCACTACTCAGCCAAGGGTGGGACTTTTCCTTTTTCAGGAAGTCAGCGATGGCAATCAATTATCAGCTGAATTCACAAATGACTGTCCGTGATCTACCTCTGGCCACTGATACTATGATAATGCTGAAGAGCATGCCATGTGGATCTCTCCACTGTGGCTGTTGAAGGTGAGACCAAGCCAACAATGAAACCCTCTGACCAGCACGAGACATTTTAGATTCCCATCAAACAAACAAACGAACAATAACAAAAAAAAGGTCAACAAAAAAGCGCAAAGAAGGTAAACAACAAGCCGTTATTTGATCAGTGACTTATCAAAGAGCCAAATGCTATCCAGTCAGTCACTTGTAAAAAAAATGTGTATGTAAAAAACAAACTACAAAACCAGAGAAAAAAAGCAGTGCAAATCATATTTTTTACACAATGTCTTTACAAGAACAGAACTTGGCTGAATGTGTAATGAGTGGGGAAGGGGAGAGTGGTGATTGAGTAGGGGGGGTTATGTAGAGGAAATGAGAGGGGCGGTGAGGGATTACTATTTTTTTTTTGTTTAGAACAGTAAATTTGAGAAGCCTGTGAGTGTGTGAGTGTGAGTTTGTGTGTGAGTTTGTGTGTGTGTGTGTGTGTGTGTGTATTTGTGTATGTGTAAATGTATGCGTGTGTTTGTGTGTATGTGTGTGTATATGTGTACATGTGTGTGTGGGTGTGTGCACCGGACGCTGGTCCTCCAGGGTTAGGTCAAGGTGGGCTGGATGAAGGGCTGGGGGGGTTCAGCTTCTCCTGGTCCTTGAGTGCTGGATCAGCCACTGTAGTGTGATGTCTACAGGGACACACAATGCAAATAAACACCATTTAATTCACCCTATGCACTCCAAAGACAAACCAACAGCAAATGGTCATCAGGAGATAGGAGGCAAGTAAGCTCATTGAATAACATCTATGATTAAACTTGTGAATCAATATCCTGTTGGAAGACTGTACAAAGCGTACTACCTCCACCATACATACATACATGGTTATTATGGTTATGCTTATGTTGCTTAGAAGACGCCTTTGTCCAATACATAAAATATAGAGGCAAAATGAACAAGCAATATTCCATGCAAGCATGGTGTTTAGCACACATTCACAACATGGTTACAGTTACGGTTAATGCAGACCTTTGTCCAGAGCAACATAAACACAAATTAGGGAGGGACACCCGTTGTTAGATAAATTCTTACCAATGTTGTCCTTCTCCTTGCATGAGATCGAATAGCAGCAGATCTCTCGGTCCTGAATGGCAGACAGATTCCTGGAGGGCACAGGATTGAGTTTTAAAATCAATTTTAAAATCCTCCGATCAAAATAAAGGGTAGAGTTCAACATGCAAAATGTTCAACCACTCACATTCTCTCGATCAGCTCCTTCTCATCCAAGGCACCTTGAAGATCTCTTTTGTTTCCTAACACAAGCACCTGTAGGCACGGAATGGAAAAGGTTTCATTGCTAACAGGAACACCCATTACCATCTTCCTTTAAAAATGAAACTCAGCCAATGTTCTTATGACACTATACTAGGTGAAAGATGATAGCATAATAAGTGACGCAACAGCATATTATTCATCAGATTTTCATTTAAAGTGACATCGTAATATATTTAATTAACTATGACTCAATTAGAAAGCCGTCCTCCTGTGAGTTCTCCTGGATACCAAATTTAGGCGGCTCCACCTAAATCCTGATGAGGGTGGACAAAAAGCCCTCGGATGGGGCGCGTCGCTGTGCACCTCTCTGAACAGAGTCGTAAAGCCTTTAAGACCTTTGCGAGTCCCTCGGCCACTGCCCTTAATCAATAGGATCCTCTGCCTCCTCCGCCCAGCGATGCAGCTGCCCCTTTAATGGCCTCCCATGTCTAGTCACAGACAGACACGTCGACCAACCAGCCTGCCCTTTAAGGCTACATGCTAACTTTGAAGCGACTACAGAGAGAGAAAGGGAGAGAGGGAGGGAGGGAAGGAGGCAGGCGAGAGAGAGAGAGACAGACAGACAGACAGAGAGAGAGACTCCACTACAGTAATTTCCCGCATATAAGCCGCATTGTGTATAAGCCGCAGGACAGTGTTTTATGCAAGTCAAAAGAAAAAAAACATATTAACACCACATTAACTGGCCCCCTGTATTAACCTCATAGCGGGAGAAATTTTGCAAAATCAATGTATAAGCCGCGGCTAATAGTAGGGAAATTACGGTACAAGCTGTCTGACCCCACCCCTTTCCCTGTCCACCCACACACACACACACACACGTGTATAATAATCATACCTAGACGGTGACACACAGACAGAAAAATAAAAACACACACTTGCTCAGTAATTCTTTTCTCACTGCTACCCTCCATCCATCTATCCATTTATCTTTCTATCTATCCATCCATCCATCCATCCATCTCTCTCTCTCTATGTCTCCCTCTCTCTTCCCCCGGTTCAATAAATCAGACAGCACTGACAGCACTGCAGTGGTGGTCATTACTCAACACAAACACACACACACACACACACACACACACACACACACATTCATTATTCATGGTAGGACCCATACGGGACAGATGCCACCCTCGTCAGGACTTGGAGGGAGGGGCTCCATGTGGGGGCCGAGGTGCTGCATATGGATCGGCACTAAGCACTCTACCCACAGCCCTTTAACCAGCTGGCCACACATGGGTCTTCTCAGAGCATCATACCAAAATGAACACACACACATTATTTACAGCGTGCAGTTGGAACTCATAAACAATAAACACCCTTTAGCTAGTTTCAACTTGGAAGACATGGTTAAAAACCACCATTAAAAACGGAGTCATCGTTTCTTTTCGCATGGTCCTCTGATCAAAGAGTCTGGTGGTAAGAGCCACTGGACCACAATGCGGTCATCAGTGGGGTAATGCACGCTGAACTGCAAGGGTATTCCATCACAGTAAAAGGCTCTACATTAGAGCACCTAGCAGGTCTTTGATTTGATTCTGTGAAACAAAGGCATTATAGTCTAACCTTGTGGCTCCTTCAGCTAACACTATAAGTAACACTATTTGCCAGGCTCGGGAACCCCAAAAGCTCTTTGGTTTGAAAAGCCGTCCACATAGAACCTTCCTGCTTCAAAACCTCTCATATGCCACACTTTGCTACAACGTAGGTCACTTGGTCATCGCTATAAGCACTCCAGGAATGTCCGCAGAACAGGGCATTACACTGCTTTGGCTGAAGTGCTACTGAAAACAGGGCTCTAAATGGGTGGTTTGGTCGTGGCCTGAGCTGTACTCACTGGAATGCCCTGCAGCTGGGGCTTGTCTAACAAGTTGTGCAGTTCGTTCTTGGAGGCCTCGATCTTTTCAGGGTCGGCAGCGTCAACCATATATCTGAATGACACAGGAAGCATAAACCAAAAGACAAAAATTAGATCTGAAGAAAATATTGCAACAGCATATAGGTCCACATATAGCACATCTTAAAAAAAATGAGTGCCCAATAGTGTTATCAACTGTTGTCATTAAAAGGACAAGGGATGTTGCTTTAAAAAGCTTAAACTGTTTGACATTGTAAGTTGCTTTGGCTAAAAAGCAGCCAAATGTAATTGGTATGTTTAATGTGATTGTTGGGCTGCATGTGAGTGCATGTGGTGTCAAAGCTATTAGCAATGCTGACAAGAAAACCTACTAATTCATGTCAGTCTGAGGAAGTAAGACAATATAATAATGTTAAAATAAGTCGATTTGTGAAAATGTGCTGTACTTGCCAACTATTGTAACAGTTTGTCCAATGAATGTGCTCAGAATAATATAATAAAAAAAATAAAAACATATTGCCATCATGTGCCTAAACCACACTACAATCCTTCTGAACAGTAAAAGAAGAATTCCACCATCATTCAGTTCAATGTTCACTTCGAGTCTGCCATTGCAATGATTAACATCGCTATATCATGGCCTGCTAAGAGCGTGGTAAACAAGGTGGAAACGGGGACAACTCCAGTAGAACTCACACAATAGCACTGACTCCACGGCAGTACCTCTCCCACATACTCCTGAACCGAGGCTGGCCTCCAATGTCCCACAGCTGCCAGGAGAATAAAACACACCAATTAGAACTCAACATGCCCAGCACAATGCTTCAGACACAACACATGGGGACACAGACGTGCATGGCTCTCAAACATACACTGAGAAGACTTCTAATATGCATATACAGTACATACATACACAACTAGACTGAATGTTAAATGTTAAACTATGCCAGAGACTTTACAGACTTTGGCTATGTGCAAGGCTAGCGAGAGGATCTGTCCTCCCTGTGTGAGCAGATGACAAGCACCAGTATCAGAACCACTAAATAGAATTTAGTGGAGACCAAAGGGATCCTGTCTTCACTCATGCCTGACTCTAACGTTCACTTAATTCTGTCAAATGAATAGCAAGGCCTCATACTGCGATACAGATCACTGCGGTTGCTTACATCACTGTGATAAAATCAGACTGATGTTCTACAGGATGGGCTTGGACTATGAAGTGAAATGTCTCAAAAGAAATACAGCCATGATATTATATACTACAACACCCCCACACACACACAAAATTAGGAGCAATTATGTTAGAAATGTTATATTCAGGTTAACGGTCTTGTGTTTGTTTGGATCTGGATTGGCTGATGCCCTGACCTTGATTGTGACGTTGCCCTTGGTGATCTTCCTCATGTTGAAGCCCACAGTAGGGATCATGTCCTCGCTGAACTGCCCCGACTACAGAGAGGAAACAGTAAATGCATTCGTAAATACACAAAATGTAATCACACATACACACACACACACACACACACACACACACACACACTGACACACACGCACACGCACACAGGGTTTCGTTTCAAAAACTTGCTCACACCGTTATGCAAAAGACTTGAAAAGATACGGATAAGAAGGAGTGACTGAACCGTCTGAGGGCGAGACTGTTCTTGTCTCACTCACACCTCCCATACCCACACACCTGCCAAAGGCTGTTACCCTCCAACGCCATCAAAGCACAAGCCTGGCAGTTTGTGACATGAGACATTTTCCAGTCCATCAATCCTACACTGCAGACACTGAATTATTCCTAGAAAGCCAGGGGTAAATCACTGATTCCACAGTGCATGATCTGCATTCTCAGAGGGTTAATAATTTCAAGCCATGCAACGAATCTGCAGAATTTAAGGACATGACTCCATGATGCCAGCATATCAGTGTGCTGTGGGTTAAGCACCGTTCACAACAACAACAATAACTATAAAGAAAACTGTTATCATTATGTTTTAGAAGTGGATGTTGTCGTTCATATTAAGTAGAGCAATATTTTTCCATTACAGATATTAATGCAGTGTGAAAGGCCCTTTACATGGATTCAAAAAACATTTGCTATTTCAACTTCCATTTAAGAGCTCTGTATAAGAGCCATATAATGCCTCAGGTGTTTTTTCCTTTCACCATTACCTGCATTTTCTAGCCCTAGCCCCATCGACACTACACAACCAGACAGTAGTGTAATTTCTAGACAATTTCTATACATTGATTTTGCTCAATTTCTTCAGCTATGAGGTTAATATATGGGGTCAATTAATATGGTATTAATATGGTTTTGTTTCTTTCAACTTGCATAAAACACTGTCCTGTGGCTTATACACAATGCGGCTAATACACAGGAAATTACTGTAAAGATCTGTAGAAATCACCAACTGAAACAGCCAAAACAGTATACAAACCAAGCCTGTGATGGACAGTGTGATCTAATCGACTACACCTTATCCAATACCATCAAAGCTTACGTGCACATATACCTTTCCAATCTGCCTGTGTCTATTTACGGGGTCTTCATTGCATTACCCACTAACTCATTAGTTGTCATTGGTTCAAAGGTTTCAAAAGAAATCATCACATATCTTTGCTGATGGCAGACAAGCTATTTCAGGCTTCTGATACTCTTCCTCTTCAGGATGAGTCAAAATGAATTTGTCATGTAATGTGTCACTAAACTACAGCCCTGGTGATGGATCCTCTGATAAAAGGAGGCTTGGCAACTGGCAAGATGATGCGATTTCGAACGATGTGAGCCGGCAAGGAATTGCGAGTAGAGGGTGGGGCAATGAGGAGGTTAAATTTATGTCCTTGCCAAAGGTGTGAATTTATACACGGATGACCTTCCACAAAGTCTGGCCAGCATTCTCCTCCGGTGCAGGTGGAATACTCATTAGCTATGGCAGACAACTTAACTCACGGTGTGCAGCAAAACTAGACAGAGTGGTGGGTGACAAATTATAACATCTTACAAGATGCTAAGACATGGTATCCATAACAAGCTTTTGCTGGTCAACGGAAGACAGCCAAGTAGCAAATAGGAATCCGATAGGACATATCTTCATATATGGCTGTTCTTTCACACACTGCATCTCAGTAACATGTTAGGATTTCTAATGACATTTCACAGATCACAAAAAAAGAGTGAAAGATCATCTCTCTGCAATGATCGATGATGATAATGAAATTGTTATGATGACCTAATTAAAAAAGTGTATCCAAAACTAAACATAATCACACTGAAGAAACTGGAGCTTGGGTTCAAAGGTTCGATGCATGGCAAGTCAATTATGCCAGTGATGTAGTGATGGACTATAGTCTTTATCAAAGTGATATCTGAATAAAATGAAGCACTTTGAATGACATCTAATTGAAAACAAGCACATTCATCACGCTAATATGACTCTGTAAAGCCCACCTCAACACAAGTAAGTCCAAACTGATTATATTGTGACTGACTCACTAATGTACAAATGTCATGATTCAGCAGACCCAGCTGACAACATCCTGTTTGCCTTACCAGACAAGCTAATTGGGGCCTTTCTCAATGACACAGAATGAGGGGGTGTAGCTTGCTCTGGAAGAATATGAAAACTAATGAAACCATGACTTGAATCATGATGAGAAATGTTCATGACACTATGACTTGAATATGACTTGAGCTAAGGATAAACCAACTACATCACTACAGACTGCTAAACATTCTAAATCATCCTCACAATTAACTGGCATAAGGTCCCAGCCAAACTCAAAACTACCATGAACATGTTAAATGAACATCACTTTTTGAAACAATGATGGCTTCTATAAAGTGGGCCTTTTGTTTTGTTTGAAGGCTACTCATACCTCATCAGTCAGTGTTAAAAGGTGATGTCAAAAACTTGACTGCTTAGGTCGGTGTGAAAACCACACACACACACACACACACACAACCACACACACACACACACACACACACACCTCTACCTATTGGAAAAGGAGTTGCTTCAGTGAACTCCAACATAACATTTGAACAGACAGCTCTGTGGGTCTTTGACCTCGCTTATCAATGTTTAATCTAAATATTTAAACGTTTCGATGTTAAGTACGAAAGGAAGCATGCCACTCAACTACCAAACGTCATGTCAAAGAATGATGACGCTATAGGTCTGTTTGAGGTTAGCAACCTTTTTGACCAGGCATAAGCTACAGTAGGCCCAACACCTGCAAAAACCTTTGTGGCTGTTGGATAAGGTGTTAAAACCAACAACTGCACTCAATTCATCCTGTGAAATAGTCACGTAGGCCATGGACATATCTAACCGTAATCTGCATGATTTACAACTTATAGGTCAGCGTCGGTCTCGATCTAAGATTCTGCCCCTTTAGCCGAAAGCTAGCAGTGTATTTCGAGCGGTCACTACAAACTAGCTTAATCCACACACCAATTCCGTCTTGGGCATTCCTGGCCGGATTTAGGCCAATGTGGCCGACAAATGTAGTTTTTGGATCACAGATGCATTTAACTACCGAGCAAATATTGAGAGGACTCCATTTTCATTCACCCAACGTCACACGGGATGCCGTCATAACGGGTCTCTGCACATCATATGATGAACTGGGGCTAGCTCTCGCCGCTCATTTACGCACGCTTTAGCAACACTCTGGGCCCACACGGTCATCCAGCATTGTCTTTTTGCAGTTACGCTGTGGCAACTTCAACCACATGCAAAACAAGCCAAGATGACATCGTATTTTTACGGTGTAATAGTCTGCGTTCTTGCCTCGGCTAAATACGACACTTAGCAATTAACTGGGGGCGCAGCGTCAATCACGGGACCGCTACCTCGGAGGAAAATCATGATTTGCAATATTACTATACGCAGTCAAAAAATCATCACATACCGCAATCACGTTTACAAAGGTCGTCTTCCCCGAATACTGCAAACCAACCAATGTCAGTTCCATCTCCTCCTTCCAAAACAGGGCTTTAAACCAGTCCAGAAGCTTGTTAATCAAGGCAATCATTTTGTCGCCGCTCGTTGGAAATTGCTAACGAAATATCAGCTGACTAGCTTCACCGTCGCGGCGCACAGTAGGAGAAATGTTGCAATATAGACTTCCTTCCTCTTCCTGGGAGAAAATTGCACTGAAAACGGCAATAATCGTTATTATTGCCCTGTAATGATCGACACTATCGTAAAAGGCCCCCTCGCTCTGTTTTCTTGCAGTCCCTGTTCCTCCCTATGGTTTGTCCTTCCTCATTGGGTGGGGTTTCAGATCCATGCACAGCTGATCCTAAACAATGCAGGGAGAAGGGCGACTGGTAAAAGAAGGCATGCTGGTCTGGGTGCTCGTCTTAGTCTTCAGATTGCGCCCCCTATCGTAGTCACACTTTATGGAGTTCGTTTAAATAAATGGCTTGTCTAACTTTAACCTTTTTTTATTACTATTTCGTAATAAAATCAAAAAACGTAAGTAAATCACTTCAGGAACACACTACAGTTTATTATTGTTTGTACAATGTACACAGAATCACAAAAAAAATATCGCTGCGCCTCTTGCAATAACCACTTAGCATTACTTACTCCAATAAACTGGAACAGATGGTTAATGAGAAGTGTGTTAAGGGATGGTGGTAATCAGGCGTGCTCTTCACCTGTTATGCAGCCCATGTGAGCCCACTTCATTTGACAGGTAGAGGTAGGCATGTGTAGTAGGCCTAGCTCTAGCTCTGCGCATAGCCGTATAAAGGATAATTTGTGCTTTGCCAAATAATAATCTCCTGATTTGACTGGCCACTGCAACAATAATTGTATGGTTGTGGGTAAAACAGAAACCATAGAAATCGTATTAAAAAATAAAGCGCAAAAAGTTATTTTGTTTTAGCTACATGATGATTCGATTGTGTACTTTCATCGTCAACTAAAATAATCTATCAAAGACTAACAGTATATGAACTACAATAATTTACATCAACATGGCAGTTTTACTGAATTATACCTTTTTAAATTGCTCCAGAAATGGCCAACTGACAGTTAGTCGAATCTGCGGATTGTAAAATGTAAGTGGTGGTTTCGAACCAGTCAGTGGAAGGTGGAGGCAGAGAACGTCGAATAAGTAGACTGGCTGGGCTGCTATGCTCTGGTGGAGGTGAAGTGTCATCGAGTAAGTTTGGTGGTTTGGTGGCCACCGCAATGTATTGGTAGGAATTGGTCATGAAAAGCAAACGGACTTACTAGTAATGTCACTTAAGTGTGAGTATACCTAGTTTTGTGCATAGTGTTTCAGACATAAACGAAAGACAAGTACTGGCACACTTGAGCAGTTGTTTAGCTAGTGTGGTAAGCTAGTTCTAGCCTAGCTATGGTTCTAGCTGTGGGCTGCTGCTACAACGATAAGCTAGCTGTCGATACTGTTATTAGCATTTAGCTAATGTTACCTGGCCAGTTTTGGGCTAGCGTTAACGTTACCTTATTACACAAGACACTTATTTTACACTAGTAACTCATCTCTATATGACATATCATCTGTTGTAATTACACTTGTTGTAATATTGGCTTTGACATTGACTTTGAGATAGTAAGGAAATCTTATGTTGTTAATATAAATTACTAATGTTAACTGAATCTGTTTATTTCATATCGCAGAAGTCATCGACGATGAAGGCAAAGGAATTTTCACGTGATATGGGATAAGTGTGTCTTCTCCAGCTTCTGAAACGCTGCTATGGACTTCTACTGAACGGATTCCAAAAGTGTGCTGATATTGGTGGATCTATATCTGGAACTATCGCACCCGAATAACAAGAGCTTCATATCTGTCATTTGTGTGCCTATCTGTTGAGCCTAGTGAGTCCCGTCTCTTCCAACACGGAAACGGAGTTTACGGCATGTCTATCTCTTCCAAAAACGCTTTGTTATCCTCATCCTCTTGAAGCTGATTTCAAACCTTACTCAACGGTAAACGAGCAGGAACCAGTGGGATCGCTATGGGCACAACGTTGAGTGAACCTTGCATCTATGACAAACTGTCTGAAAGCATCGACATTTTACGGCAGTCCGGATATCGTTATGGCATGTCCGAGAGGGAGATTGAGAAGTTCATTAAACAAGTATTGGAGACTAACGAACCACGGAGGGAGCCACCCCAATTTCCCATTCTGCGAGCCACCATCAAGGTAGGAATCCAATCCAGTGCTCTTGTTATAACATAAGTGAATCGATGATGAAGGTGGTAAATGATCAGAGATGATGTACTTTGTGCTTATGCTTTGATATTGATATCATTTCTTATGACCTCACAGGTCAACAGGTGTTGAGTCAGTTTAATAGTCAATATTCCTTATTTTCATCGAGTTTGTTCCAAAATGTATAAAAGACACAGGTTTATCAGTTGTCCTCCACACCTTCAGTGGTGCTCCTTCTATGTGGTCAAGCCACAGGCAATTAAAAGTTTTCTGTGTTTCCAGT
The DNA here is from genome assembly GCF_963854185.1 of Sardina pilchardus. NCBI lineage: Eukaryota > Metazoa > Chordata > Actinopteri > Clupeiformes > Clupeidae > Sardina > Sardina pilchardus. Next base: position 19,100,027 of record NC_085002.1, on the reverse strand, counting down.
TTGTTGTAGCTATCGGCTTCCTGGTGGTAGCTGTGTTGGCTTTCACCTACCCACATCATCCTCGTCATTTGGGGTCACTAGACTCAGGCAGTCATAATTGGTCTTCCCCCCTCAGTCATGTGCGGCTACTGTCACTGCCTATTGCCAAGAAGTATAACCTGCAAGGTAAAGTAACTGCGTATCTTACATATTGCGGTAGGATTGTCTTATTTGTTTAAGTACTGAACCAGAAATGAATACCTTGATGTCATGCTTTGCCATATGGCCTTGGTAATAATGGATGCTTTGACTGTAAGAAACAAATAAACACACTGGTAACTTGTAACTCTAAGTAGTTGCTGGGCAGCTTAAGACTTCCATGTCAGGCTTATCATTCTCAGGGTTCACAATCTCTGTAAAGCCCCTTTATAACAAAATGTCTTTTGTTTGTTCAAAAAATACACATAAGTGTGAACAAGGTACACACGCACACACACATACACAAATACAAACACACGCAGTGACAGTGTAGCACATCTCATTACTATAATGGCACTGTATTTGCAGGATTTCATGAGTGGTGGAGTGTTGGGGCCATACAGCAAGCTCTGGTAAACTGCTCTGGCTGTGCAGATGTCTCTGCCGTCACAGAGCTCGCTGAGTCTCACACAGACTTCACTGGGCTACGTGCCAGACCCCAACCTGTCTTACTCAAGGTGAGTTTGCCTCTGCTGTTGGTACTGCGAGAGAGATGTCCCTTTCACGACAAACATGGCTTTGTACAGTATGGTTCACATGCTATACAGAATGCTATACATTGTGGAGGGTGAGATAGGAAGGGGAGATGAAACAAAATATTAGGGCAACCAGGGGGTATACTACGAAAGGAGATCAGTGGTATGTTTAGCCTCCCAGAGGTGTGTGCAAATTCAGCAAGCAGAGGCAAAGTTTGTGTTTGTATAGCTTGACATTGTGTTTACAGTTTTTAAGCAAACTATTGACGATTCTTATACAACGAAACATTTTTATTTAAGTCAGGAACATTTGCCTCTGGAGAAGTCTGCGTCATATCATCACACTTGGATTGGATCATAGATTTGAATGAAGTTTGGCATGCATAAGAAACCCATGGAGCTGTACGTGTCTTGAATCAATAAGTGATATTTTGAGCTAACAAAGTTTGAACGAATCTTGGGGAGGAACTTTGACTCGGTGTACTGTATCTGTACTTACTTACCTGTGATGCATCACAACCATATAAAATCACGATTTAGGTGTTTTACGTCATTAGATGTTTTGTTTTTTTTCAAGATTTGCACAAATTCTGCATTAGTAAACCCTCAAAACTCATTTATAACCGGAGTGTTGGCACCTTAGAAGCACAGATCCTCATTTTGGCACCATTTCCTGAACGGCAGTCTCACTTCCACTCTAGTTTGCAGTTTTGTCTTCAGGGTTGGCCTACTCGACACTTAAAAAAAAAAAAAAAAAATGTAATAGTTTTTGCGAACTATTACTGTATAGTTACATAACAAGTAGGCTAACGTGTGTGTGTGTGTGTGTGTGCGCGTGTGTGTGTGTGTGTGTTGCGGCAGGGCGGTGAGTCTCTGACCCTGCAGAAGCATCAGCTGGAGCAGCTCTACTCCGCCCACGCAGCCTCCATGAGTATCCTGCTAGAGGAGCAGGACAGCAGCCTCTCCCATGAAGAGCACTTCCCCCAGGGCCCCGCCAACTTCACCCTGCTCTGGTATACACACATTCACTTATCATTTACACACATTTTGGATCACTGGGAAATGTAGATGGGAAAATATTCTAGGTACTATGAACAAAGTGGTCATATACTCCTATGTGAGAGAGTTCTTGACATCCAGAACACTTACACTCTAAATTACTCTGCATGTGGTTAGTAAGGGGCGATTTTGTTTTTTTATAAATACAGTTTAATAACACACATCCATATTATTCGGGTGCAGGATCAAAAATAGACGTTTCAAAGAAAAGTGAAGAGCCGCACACTAGAGAGCTCCCAATAAAGTTCCTTTTATTTATTTTATTTACTGATTTATTTTTTAATCACTGTCTCTCTGCACTCTCTATCATCCTTGGTTGGGTGCAGGAGATTCGCCACAGGGGCCAGGGAGAAAGTGTTGCGGTGGCTGTTCCCCAAAGCAGAGCTCTGTCACCTGCTGGACAGTGCAGGAACGATGCTGCAGCGCTGCCAAGTCACTCACAGCACCAGCTCCCAAACCAGGGTGAGTGGGCCCGAGGAGGACACATCCCGACACACACTACCCAGCAGCAACATTTAGATAGGCCACTTTTCGGACCTAAATCAGTTGGTAGAAGGAATGTTTGGTTACTGTGCTGCTGGCATCAAAGCTTAGACCGTGACATAATGTGCACTGCCAACGGCAGGCCATATTCATCCTGTAACATGATAGGCTGAGCTGCTCTGTTTTGTAAAGGTAGTTTCTGTAGATACTGAAAACAGTATGTAGTTGTTTGTGACTGTATATCAGTCTGTCAGTAATACGGTTGTTCTGTGTGTGGCAGGGAGTGGAGGTGCTGGGCTGGCTGGTCGTAGGAGAGGGCCAGCCCACGCTGCGGGTGCTGCCTGTCCACCACTGCCAGAAACAGTGCAGCTCTTTCAACCTCTGGCTTGGCCCTGGAGATATGGGTGAGTCCAAACCTGCCGTGCACTGTCATGGTTCATTAAGAGGCCATTAAGTTCTGCCTTATTTTTAGTTCTTTGAGCTGGCCACCATGTTAAAAAGAAAAGAAGGGAAAAAACGGTCTTTTTTGAAATCCTCTAGTGTATGCTGATCCACGCTACTGGCAGATGGAGCTGTTCCCTGGAAGAGGACAAAACATTGTGTGCGATGGCTCTGCCTTCTAAGAGACGAACCAAGGAGTCGGCCGAAGCCCATCGGAATGGGAGTGAATGTGGTGCTGGAACAGCCCTGCCACAGATGTCGGGCTCTGTGCTCCTGCTGCTCAGAGACCTCCCCACAGGCACCCAGCTATCAGGAATAGCACCACCGTTTGGTCTTCACGTGCCTCTCCTCTCTGTGTGAACCTGTGCGTTCATTTGTAGGGACTGAACTAAACTATTTGCCAGCTTTGCCTCAGCTTTGCCTCAGCCTCTTGAGGACGCACCCCCCCACACACACACACCTGAGTATCTAGCCCGTGAACCACCACTACACACGGCTCTCAGGGGTCAAGGAACCAGCTATGATGAAATCAGGAAGCTGTTTTAGAGTCCTTTGTGTTCTTTTTGTTTTATCTTCTTCGGTTATTTGGGTCGGGACCGCCCAACTGGCCTGCAGTCGAACTCCTATGAGGATGCAATGAAGTGTATTTATAACAGCCAGACTGGAGCTGTTGTTGTATGCTTCATAGTTGTTAGTGACTGTCTTGGAAAAAAAAGGCCTCCATGCTCTAGTGTACAAAATTACTTAATTTAAATAACAGATGGCATTAATGACATTGTATCCAGAAAATGTTTGTTTTTCAGCAGCCGTTCACGTTTTTATTTATCTCTGTCTCATAACTTGTGCCAGATTTTGACACCTGGTGGATTGTCGATCCACAATGCCATAGATGATATTCTCTTTATTTGCCTGGTCTGTTAGCCATCTCTGCCTTTGGTGGCTTTGCCTGTGAAAGCACTTTACTGTATATTGGTCGTGTCAGCTGACAGTCACTTTTTTCTCTCTCTCTCTCCTTATGGAACTCATATTTGTTCTTCATAAACATACTGTTGCTCTGCCACTGTACATTGTCTGCCTTTGCACCGTGTTTCCAGCAGTCACCCACAGGCTGCATCTTTACACAAACTGGAATTTTTATGTGTTGCTGTCTTATCACTGCAATTTTGAATAATAGTTTGCTTTGTCCTTAGCTGAAAATTCAGCTTGGTCTTTTACAGGTGGTGTGACATTGAACAGATGAAATGCCATGGACACTAAAACATGTTTTATTTTTAAATAATGGTCAATGTTGATTTGATTACATGTAATCATGAAAGCAAGCCAATGAACATATGTTTTGGTTTATCTTGTCAAAGTGTCACAGCATAAAGTTTTGTTAGGTATAATGTAACACGTGTGGTTTCTTTGTCTTTTTGCCTTTCCTGGTACTTTGACTTATAACTTATTTATAAAACCTTTCTGAAAGCAGATTTGTGAAATTCAGGGTATAAAGGCTCATTTCTGTTATGGAACTCTAAGAATATGATTCAATATTTCATATGTTTCATGAATATTGATTGCATATTAAGTAGATTAACTGATTTATGAAGTCTTGTATTTTTCTCCGTATTTCTGTGCAATGTCAAGGGATCTTTGAAAAACCTGAACTCATTAGCATACGACTTCTTTGTAGCTATTTCTACAACTATTGCTTTTATACAGATTCCGGGGCCAAACGTTTGTGGCTGGTGCATGGCGGGCTGCTGGCGGTGAGTATCCCAGTTTGCGCTGCAACTTCAGAGACCAAGGGAGAGATGGGATTGAAAAATGGGGGACTACGAACAGGATAGTTTGTTGTGGATCTGAAGTGCAGGATTTGCTATTATTTTAACAAATTTACAGTACTGAAAGAATACCGATTTGAACTAGACGCTAAGTGGTATCGAATGTCGACTGGATCACGGAGCCAAATGGCAGGTCCGTGCGTAAACTAACATGGGGAGACATCAAGGCCTGTGCTGAAACGTTAGCTAACGTTAGATAGCTAAATAACTTGGAAACACTCCCTCCGGTTCGAGAGTTTTGTTCGCAGTTTATTTCATGTAATGTAAAATCAGAAACATATAGATATCTAACAACCACAATATCACGGTTGCAATGGCGCTGAACAGTGTTAAGAAAGTATCTAGTTTGTGAGTGTTGAACTTGATCGGCAAATGTAATGTTAAACTAGCAAGCTAGCCACTGGCTAGCCAACTGTTAGCTCGTGTCATTTCTTGCAGTAACAGATGTCCAGTTGCGATTATAAAAACCCCAAGGAAAGGCCTCTCGGTTCTATTGGCACTCGTTGTTAGTGATCCCTTTGATCTTATTCCATTACATTGCTAATCCAGTGCGGCCTGCTGGTAATCACCAGCGAGTTAATTTAGCTAACTATCGCTAGCTGGCCTGGGTAATGTAATGTTGATGTTGAGGAAATTGTTACAAGCAAGTCCCAAAAGCTTTCACATTGACTGGACTGATTTTGTAATAAAGTTGGTTGTACTTGCAAAGTAGGGCTACTTTATGGTGAGATTTTGAAGACACTTCAATTGATCAAAAGTCCATGGCCTTAACGTTGGAAAATTGGTCTCGTCACCTGTTTGACACATCAGCAACACGTTGGATTGTACGCAGACATAATCATGATTATGATCTGTGACGATGGTAGAAACAATGTATCGGTTAGGATTATACATTCTAAAATGTTTCTGTTTCAGGTCGATTTGTTATGCGCATCCTTAGGGTATCAATTTTCCTTTATTTTAAGTATGGTAGACCTAAACGTTTCTAATCTTGTACATGCAAAATTACATACAACTGTAATACAATATGTATCCATAGATTTTGCAGATGTTAAATAAAGTCTATTTAACTACTGGTATGCCTTCGAACAGCAACTGACTACTTCATCATAATGTTTTTGGTCAAAATAAAGATACAGTGTGTGCCGCCTTAGGGGGGCAAATCCCATACAAAGACGAATGCAGCGTGTTGGATACTCTAGCATTTTATTGCCAAGTAACAAACAATATAAGAGGGCGGACATTTAGCCTTTTTTTGCTCATGCATATTATTTCACTGGTCAGATTATCTAAAATTAAACATTGTCTACAAGGCAATGGCCACATAACGGGATCACCACCAGAATTCAGTAAAGCACAAGCAGTCATCCGCAACATCACACAACCCTTATCAAAAAGTCTTAAAGGATTCCAAACAGATTTTGAAATTGATTCCTAAATCCTATAGGGTTTTGGTTGGAAACCTATAGGACTTTTGATGAGGGGAGATGCATATAGCTCAGTCAGATGTCATTATGAGACGATGATGGAGTTGTTTTTGGTTAAATAATACCCAAGAAATGTATGTATTATTTATGAGCAAGATGGGGCATTGCTTATTTTTCATGTGTTTTAATGTATGTCAGTTGATGGGATGGAGTAGTAACAGGACAGTTGAAGCTTTACTATGCTCTAGGAGATGTAAATGTTCTTCCTTGCTTGAAGATGTTTGTACTGTAAGTTGAAATGTTAGGGTATAACGCCCAGGAGTCCAGGACCCATCATAATACAAGTTCACTCTTACAATATTTGGTTAAAAATGTTCATTACCTGTGATGTTATTCTGGGTAGTTATTGTTGTAGGCGTTATAGTGCCACTACTATATGCAGTGCCTGTATTTGTATGTGGTATAGCCTATGTATTAGTAACTAATGGGGGGCGTTCCTGGACCTGCAGGTAAAGTGACAGCGGTCCCTAACGAGGATGGAGAGTTTGGGCCTTCAGGCAGTGGCCCTAAGTGATGGCTCCACTGCATACATTCAGCAGGCCATCAATGGTAAGACCAAGCCCACCATGTCAATGTTTGTTTTCAGACTTGTACAAATAGCTTACGGTAGTTTCCACACACTGTAAACAAGGTCATCAAGGCTACTCAAAATAACCACACCGAACTGACATTTAAAATTTTGTAATTATGACACGAGAATGCCAGTGAGAGAATGAGTGTTCTACTGGAGGGTTATTTTGTTGGAAAAAAAAATGCTAGTCAAGACTTGGAAAGACCCAAGTTTACTCACTTTTATTCTGTTGAACTTGTGCTTGAAAAAGTTTTTTTTTTTTTTTTTTTACACCTGTGTCTTTATGTTCTTAGACGGCAACCTTGTAGAGGGAGACACAATCCAGCTGGAGGATGGCACCACAGCATACATCCAGCAGGTCACTGTGCAACAGAAAGGTTGGTCATGACACCCGCATGACCTTCTAATGGCTCATGTCTGTGTGTTGTTTTGAATCTGCTATAGCTATAGTGCTTCTCATTTTTTTCCCCCACATGTTTTAAGCTGTTAAAGAATTGTACTTGTATGACTGTGAAAAACATGCTTTCACTTAATTGCAACATGAATGCCATAGGTACATGGCCAATTTCTAAGCTATTGGCTGCCCTAACTGAGACTTTGTTTGCCCCTGTCAGATCCCCTTCCATTTGAGGATGGCCAAGCTGTTCAGCTGGAAGATGGGACCACAGCCTACATCCACCACACACCTAAAGGTAGCTCTGTCAGCCATCTTGATTTCACCACACACTCAGAGGTAGCATTGACAGCCATCTTGATCCAGCCTGATGTTTTTCGGGCGGCGCAAAGAAGCACTTACCCGCTCTTTTTTTGCTGTGGCTCGTTCATCACTTCTGGCGTATTAGCAGGAGCTCCTGTGAAAGGTGCTGTAAGCGATGCTGTGTAATGTCACTTCAAACAAAATAGAGAGCTAGCTGGCTCCTCCCTCCCATGCAACTGAAACTCTCCTGAACGCACATGTCGCTGGTGAATGACTGGAAAAGTTTGTTTCATGTCAGGTCAAGGATGATTTTTGTTGCCATATTTGGAGCCTGGGCTGTCTACAGAGACCGCATTTTTTTACAGTGTATTCAGTGGACAGGCAGCTAGCGTATTGTGAGGAGATGTTTGCTGAATGTAACAAAAAGTGTTTTAGCTCAGACATCTTTAACTGTTATTTCCACCACACCTCCCTGACCCGTGTCCCGTGTCCTGTGTCCCCTGTAGATGGCTATGACCCCAGTGCGGTGGAGGCAGTTCAGCTGGAGGACGGCAGCACCGCATACATCCACCATCCCAGCGGCCTTCAGGCAGGCAGCACCATCCTCACTGTACAGGCAGGGGGCGCTCTGGAGGACCTCGCGGCTGAGGACCAGGTGGACGCCGACACCATCGCCTGCTTGGAATCCTACTCCAAGGTGCCTGGCCACACGCGGCTCATCCCTGTCAGTCAAACTCAGTTACCCACCAGGGCTACGTTTCCCAACATTATAGTTGCAATGCAATTTCCCATTGCCAACCAACTACTGTAAAGCCTACCTTACACTGACAAGATTTGGGAAAGATTCTTGAAAGAGTGTAGCCTTTTAACTAATGCCCCTCTTTCAGGCTTTACTCAAAAGACTACAATCTTTCAAGAATATTTGCCAAATCTTGTCAGTGTAAGGTAGGCTTTAGTTGTAACAGTTTTGCAACTATGGTTTTGGGAAATGCCCCCCTGAAAGACTGTGATGGGGAGCATGAATCTAGACACAGACAGGAATGTCTGTCACGGGCACTCAGAAATCTGTTAGTCAGAGTCGTCACGGAAGGCTGAAACATTTCAGTAGCACAGTCAAGCGCAGTTAGCCGAGAGTGCAAAAGCCTGGCAAGGCTCCAGAATTAATGATTGGCTGCTAGATGTTTATTTTTTTGTTCAGTTATTTTGTTAAAGAGGAACTATGCAGGATTGGCGATTTCATCTCTGGTTTCGGTTTCGTTGTTCGTTTTCGCTCGTTTTATGCTTGCATTTTCTCTGCAGAGCTTCCCCGACAGCTTTAGCGTGTATATTTATACATGTATAGGCTATATTTAAATATATAAATTGCAAGCGTGGTTCTTCGTCTCAGACTTCCAGATGTAAACAAAGAGCGATCGTCTTCTGCAGAAAGTTGCATAGGGTCTCTTTAAAGTCTGAACTCTACAAGATTTTAGAATTTTAGAGTTCCTTGAATATAACCGTGCATGACTGAACTGAGCATTCTAGTGTAAAGCTTGCCCTAGGCCTCAGTAGAAGGAAGGAATATGTCTCCGCATGTTTAGGACATTCTCCGATTCTGAAGCTTCTCTGTTTCCTACCCGTTCAGATGGCGACAGAGATGCCGACTAGTAAGAGGATTGGCAGTACCAATGGGCATCAAGAGCATACCACTGTGCAGGTGGGTATGGAAAATGGCAGTATAGGCCTGGTGGGGGAAAAAAAACATTTTGGTTTTCAGGATGTGAACATTTGATCAAACATTTCAAAATATATCACAGGGAAAGAGTTGGGTTTAGCCTAACAATCTCTCTGATCAGCGTTGAATTGGTGTGCACCCCTTAGGTGATGTTTGAGGGGAAGACGTGGGGTTCTGCCAAGGTCCAGCAGACAGCTGAGAAGAGTTTTCGCTGTGAATTTGAGGGCTGTGGGAGGCTGTACACCACAGCGCATCACTTGAAGGTACAAATCACACACACACACACACACATACACAAACACAAACATACTGTACACAGCTTCACAACAATTTCTTCAGAGGCGAGGCTTACATTCCTCAATTTGATGTAGTATAAGCATGAATCAAGTTGAATCGGCATATATAGATAGATAGATAGATAGATAGATAGATACTTTATTGATCCCCAAGGGGACATTCAAGTAATTGGTTGCGCAATAGCAGGCTCATGCTGTCCAGGGTAGAGGTCTGACTGGCTGCTTCCGTGTCTACTCTTTGTGAAGGTGCACGAGCGAACGCACACGGGCGACCGACCGTACCGCTGTGAAGTTCTGTCCTGCGGCAAGGCCTTCGCCACGGGCTACGGCCTCAAGAGCCACCTGCGCACGCACACGGGGGAGAAGCCGTACAAGTGTCCCGAGGACATGTGCTACAAGGCCTTCAAGACGTCAGGGGACCTGCAGAAACACGTTCGCACGCACACAGGTATGGGGATGGGAGGGTCGAGGTGACGCCGTCATGGTATGTTCACCTCCGCTCGTCCACATAGATATACAGATAGATACTTTATTGATCCCCAAGGGGAAATTCAATGACTGTCTGGTGATTAATCACTTTGGACTTTCCTGTAGAGAAGTTTATGATATGATCTATAGATATGATTCATGGAGTTGGCATAAAACAGTACATTACTGTAGACCTCAAATATGTATTACCATGTCGTCTTGTTACCCACTCTCTGTGTGTCTGTGTGTGTGTGTGTGTGTGTGTGTGTGTGTGTGTGTGTGTGTGTGGACGTGGACAGACTTCATATTTGTTTTGAAAAGTATTTACACACAGACCCATATATCTCTTGTACTCCATCTGTGTGTAGGTGAGAAGCCGTTTAAGTGCCCGTTTGAGGGATGCGGACGCTCCTTCACCACCTCCAACATCCGAAAAGTGCACATCCGCACCCACACGGGGGAGAGGCCCTACTTGTGCCCAGAGCCCAGCTGCGGACGGGGCTTCGCTAGCGCCACCAACTACAAGAACCACATGAGAATACACACAGGTCAGAGCTGCGGTCAACCCCCGCCTATACTGGCTACGAGTCAGAAACATACACATCCAGGAAGGTTACAGACCGACCTTATGAAGGAAACATTACAGACTAGAAAAACACTCAGAGAGCACAAACCTCTGCCAAGCGAAAGCATAACCGCCTCCTGAATCCAGACAGTGATACGGATCACTCTCAAAGTGTAGTTGTTTCTTCCTTGGATCATTTCAGACCTTCTCTGAAAATGTCGTCAAAATCCATCCATAACTTTTTTAGTTATCTTGCGAACAAACAAGCAAACAGACAGACAGACAAACAAACAAACAAACAAACAAACCCAGATGAAAACATAACCTCCTTGCCGGAGGTAATAACATACAAAGTTAGGCCTGTGTCCACCAATCATGTTTTTTTTTAACCCTCAACCTCCTTTTCTTAGCGCTTCGGTCAGCGTTCTCAGCACTTGTTGCGAGGTTGCAAGCTTTCCCCCTCCTCAATTTTGATTCGTCGAGAGAGCGAGAAGTTGACGAGCCCAGCACTGTTCTAAAAGTAGAACAGATTTCAACTTTCAGCGCTCTGAGCGCTGCGGTGAAAGCTGTGATCACTGATCTTCATAAAATTTGTATTGAAAATAGCCACAGTCACTGCAAAAAAAACGCGATTGGTGGACACGGGGCCTAAAAAGTTACCAGAACAACTTTTTGATTTTGAATTGCTCTCAGGAGTGGGCCTACATTACTACTCTCGCAGATATTCACAACAGCATAATCCAGTAGATTAGAGCCTAAAATGCCTAGAATAAAGCAGAAGTGCTAGCATCGGGACAGATGTGCATTGCACAGTTGCCAAGAACCACATACCAGAGACGGTTGAAAAAGCATTTAAGGATCTTTGCACATACTAAGCAAGTAAGCAAGCAAAATATCTTTATTATGTGTCTGTGTTCCCTCTGTTGCACTGCAGGAGAGAAGCCATACATGTGCACAGTACCTGGCTGTGGCAAGCGCTTCACTGAATACTCCAGCCTGTACAAGCATCACGTGGTGCACACGCACTGCAAGCCCTACACCTGCAACCACTGTGGCAAGACCTACCGACAGACCTCCACCCTGGCCATGCACAAGCGCACCACCCATGGAGACTTTGAGGCCACGGAGGAGGGTGAGACCAAAGACCCAGGTTGTGGGGGGGTGTGGTGTGGGGGTGAGAACATGTTTTTGATGGGGGAGGGGGGGGAGGTTCTCTGTGTAAAGCTGCCGTATGCATGTCTATTTTGAGAGCGGTATCAGGAAACGGGCATGCCTAATTGGTATCGATCATAGAAAGCGCCTCTGTGGGGGGAATCTGGCACCAGGCTCTCTGGTTACGACCTCTAGAACGGCATTCTGAACGCACTCGGTCATGTAATTGCTGTCACCTCCATCAGCTACTCTGAAGCCTTCAAGGGTATCTGAATTATGACTCCTAAAGCTTGTGTGCAAGAGTTCACACACTCATACACACACACACACACACACACACACACACACACACACACACACACACACACACACACACACACACACACACACACACACACACACACACACACACACACTCAATTCAATTCAATTTCAATTCATTGAGTTTTATTGGCATGACTGTAAGTGTTACAATGTTGCCAAAGCAGTAATTACATCAAATAATTAGCCATTAATATTAATAATAACAACAATTGACATGGACTATGGAGAATAGTAATAGTACGTTACTTAGGACACATACATACACATACACACTCTCACACACACACACACACACACACACACACACAATCCACCCCTTCTCCAACACACACACACTAACATATGCACACTCACTCTCTCGCGCTCTCACTCTCTCTCTCTCTCACACACACACACTCACATTTAAGTGGAGTCTCTTGATTTCTTGTTATCATTAACACATGACTGTGGCTGTTTAGCATGAGATGAGTCCCATGACCCCTGAATAGGCACCTGTATGTACAGTGGGTGGAACGTGTGGAAGTGAGCATGCTGCTGTGTGCACACGTGGGGAGCATGTGAGAGACGGCGGCGATGCTTATGGTCTCCGTGTGATTTGATTGGCAGAGGGCGAGGCGATGGATCAGCCTCTGAAGCTGCAGCAGGCGGAAGGGGTGGACCAGAAGGAAGGCGTGATACAGATGAGCACAGACAGCATCATCGGATCTCAGGTACCGGTAACGCCCCGACATGCCCCAACATGCCCCGACATGCGTGTTATCACTGGACGTTTGGGCCCCATCGGGAATGACGGGGGCAAAACTGCTCAGTCTGGCTCCTGGGCATTCACACTAGTCTGTGTTGGGTTTGTTCTCCATGTACGATTTCACTAGTTCAGATTCAGATTCAGATTCAGATTCAGACAACTTTATTAGTCCTCGAGGGGCAATTCGGTTTACCAACCAATCCATGACGGGGTGAAAAGTTTGAGAAGTGCATTGGCATTCACTCTACGTTCATGATGGTGTTGAAGACTACAGTGCATGGGGGTGAACGTGGAGGTATTTGTGACCATGACATTTGGGTGGCTGAGTCTGTTCTGTCGATTGATTTGATCCGTTTGGTTTTCCCAGGTCAGCCTGTCAGCTGAAGAGCTACAAGCTCTTGGCACCGCCATCACCATGGTAACGCAGGATGGCACCACCATCACTGTTCCCACGCACCAGGGTGACATCACGAGCACGGCGCAGCACCATGTCACCATGGTTACCGGCGACGGCAAGGAACTGCAGCCCGTAAGACTTACACAAACGCAGCAATCAGGGCACACGCACATTCAGGATGGAACGCAGCATGTCACCGCTGTTTGTTTGCCCATTTCCCAACAGCTGACGGGCAAAGCATAATTAAAACGCTTGCTCTCCATGGCAACCTCTTTGTAATCTGCCAAATGTTTTATTGTGTTCTATTTTAAACGCCTCTCCATCTGTATTCTCAGGTTGCCATAGTAACATCAGAGGCAATTATGAGCGGCGGGTCACAGGTGTCCCCTCATTACCAGCAGGTGGCACTGCTGGCCACAGCAAACGGCACACAAATTGCTGTACAGGTGAGTGGCCTTGGGAACTTGGTTGGAGATGGTTTGTCTGCTTCCTCTTTGATGCTTCACACAGAGCAATACAAAGCAGTATACGTCACTGGATGTGTGTGGCATAGAACATGGCATGTTTTTGTTTCTTCTGTAGAGATATGAACTATTTGTTCTTGGTTTTTTTTTTTTTTTTTTTTTTTTTAAAGGCTCCCCAATTTACCAACAGTCTGATGGTAAATGTGTGTTGATAATCCTGTTTTTCGGATTCAACTGGGCCCCCAGAGCAATTTGTTTTTTTCCATAGACAGTAAAAGAACGTTTTTTTTCCCCCACTGTTCAAAGTAGCCTACAACTACAATGGTCTTGCACTTCTGCCACAACTTCATTCAGTCTTATTTGCAACTTCATTATATTATGTGGCTGCACAGCTACACAGAAAGTCATGGTGAAAGGTGAACAAGTTGTGAGAACAGGCTGGCTGTGCTATCTAACTGTTTGGACAAAATAGCAGTAGGACCGGGAATCCACATGTGACGTCAGACTTAACTGGATAGTCCTTCTCATTTCTTAAAGTTTGCTTAGCTCCACGCCTTAATCCTGTCGGTTCAAAAGAGCCTGCGTGGTTTTAAAAGTGGGAAAGAATTTGGTTCGACATCAGCTAATCATTCAAACAATGTTAATCATTCAAATATTGTGTGTGTGTGTGTGTGTTTGCACGCCTAGCTGGAGGAGCAGCAGACGCTGGAGGAGGCTATCAGCATGGCGACAGCTGCCATCCAGCAGGGCGGTCTGTCTCAGGAGGTCGGCGCCGTCGAGAACGGCTGTTGAACCTCTCCCGACCCCCAGCACACACCACCACCACCACCACCACCACCATCCCCGCTGCCTACCCAGCCCACCATCCCCAAGTCACCCTCGCTGGTGACCCTTGAGCACTGAGGGCAACGTCTCCAGGACTAAGAGGGACACGACCTCATTCATAGAGACAGAGAGACAGAGAGAGAGAGAGAGCTGCGGAAGGGAGTGAGTCAAACAGAACGAACTGCGAGTGTTGACATGGATAGAACTTCTGGCCTCCTTAGATCTGATTAATAACAGGTCTTGTCTTTTTTGGTTGTTGTTGTTGTTGTTGTTTCGTTTGTTTGTTTTTGTTTGTTTATTTGGTTTTTCTTGTTTGGTTTTATCCGGTAGGGCCTTACTCTCGAGTCCGGCTGGCTTTCAGGTCGGCTGCTGTCAACTGACTGTCAGCGCTAAAAGTGGATTTGAGCCTGAGTGTGATTTTAGCCATCAAACATTTGGATGTGCATATGATAAATGAGTGTTTCTTCAGACTGTGTGTGTGTGTGTGTGTGTGTGTGTGTGTGTGTGCGCGTGTGTGTGTGTATGTTTGTGTCTGTGTCTGTTTGCGTCTGTGTGTGACCAAGGAGCCTGGAGCCTCTTGGTGTTTTTGTTTTCTTTTGAAGGATTATTAGCTGGCCCGTGACTGTAGTTCATGCACATGGCTGTGTGAAAGAATGCAATAGCGTTTTGCTGCAAGTGGAAGGGCTGTCATTTTGAGCCAGTATGAATTATCTTTAATATATCTTCTATTTAGGCCAGTGATGTTTACATTTGCCAATAAATTAGCTTTACACTTTCAGATGCTTCTCTCGTTAATTTGTTCTCTGGTAGCATGAATTGGCTTGAGTCACTCATACATGACAACTAAGAGTTAGATTTCTCTGACAGGTCATTTATTAGGTTTAAGAGCCAGTTTGATTTAATTTGCAGACATGCTATATGCAGTACCTTAATTCAACACAAGGGGGAAGAGTGTTCCACAAAATGAACACAAGTCCTGAACAGATGTGTTTTTGAAGGAGGTGTAATAGTTGGCTGCAGTTTTACATAGCGCGCAGTAGGGGGTTCCATGTATGTGCAGATGAAAGAATGTTATTGACGGAGTGGTCTTTGCCATGTTCTTTCTTAAAATCCATCTACTATGAATCCTTGAAACCCAGTATACGAATTTTAGAGCGGTTCCGTGTCAGCGCTGTTTATACATAATATCATGAGTGTTCTGGTGTATGACATTGGGGATGCCCACTCGTGAAAAGTCCAGAGGAACTGAGCAAGGGACAGGGACAGTATTATCAAAGTTTACAGAGGAACTGGGAAAGTGTCCAAGACAAAAAGAGGAACCTAGATCTGTCTTGGGTGCATTTGACCACTAGTTTCTGCCCACTCCCATTCATCTGTTCCAGGCCATCACTCAGGTTAAGGGACATTTCACTAAAAAATTCAGCAAGTCTTTTACCCCTCTGTTCGCTGGTGGTTCCCCCTCCCTATCCTGGACTGAATAGTGTGTCTGCCTGGCATTGTTGTGTCTGTTCTGTATACCGCAAGCCAGATGAAACTTTGTGTGTGTGTGTGTGTGTTACTTAGAGAAAGAAAACACTCACTGATTGCCATCTTCTGCCAGACCTCAATAGCTTATGAAAAATAAACATGTGAGAACAGAGTGTGTGGTCATTTTGAACTGGGCCAAATTGAGCGGTTTGGATCATGGTGACCTGAAACAGATATAAACATTACCACCAACCAGCGCTACACCAAGGGAGCTCATTTTCTTGTATACACAACAGTCTTCCCCACTCCCCTCCCCTCCCCTCCCTGTGGAAGCCTAGTCTACCTCGACAACAGGCCCTGATTGGCTGAGGTGCCGTGACGACATTGGGTGCCAGCACCAACAGCTGCAGCGAGCGAGGCAGGAAGTGGCTGCTGTGGCTGAGGTCTTGAGAGAGAGAGAGAGAGAGAGAGAGAGAGAGAGAGAGAGAGAGAGAGAGAGAGAGAGAGAGAGAGAGAGAGAGAGAGAGAGAGAGAGAGAGAGAGAGAGAGGCTGGAAGGAGAGTGCAGGCGTTTCCTCCCCTGTGCGCCGCTCTGCTCGCGCTCAGCCCCAGCAGCGCTTCAGTGGAAACCACGGCGGTCTCGTCGGCCTTCGCCTCGATTGTTCCACTGTGCTCCGCCGACCGTAAGCTATTTCCCGTCTGTGTCATGTCAGGAAGTGCGGAGAGGAGGTACAGAGAGAGAGAGAGAGAGAGAGAGCGAAGGGCCTACGCCTTCTTGCTGAGACTCGCAACAGGCCTCCTCCCCAGCGTCCTCGCTCCGTTTCTCTGCCCTCCCGAAAAAAAACACACACCCACGAAGCCACACTCTTTAGCAAAGCTTATCTTTACAGACTGGGTTGATAGCAGTGGGTGGTTCCAGTCATAACTTTGCTCTTAGAGTATAAACATGAGCGCTATTCTCCTACTGGTCCAATCTGATCAACTGTCTGATGGGCCCAGTGTTTTGCTGTTCACCCCCATCCTGTTAAGGCAGAGGGCAGGTCTGAACCTGGCACAGGCCTACACAGAATGCACTGAGTAAGCTGGATTGACTGTGTGTGATTTTACATGGTTGTTGTACTGAAATTCATAGCAATTATTAAGATGTTATGATCTACTAAGCAGCAGCTGTTCATTTGCTTTTCCATACAGTCCCAGACAATCTCAGGGGCGATCATCTTTTGTTATTGTCTGCTTAAGAAAAGCAGCAGATCCCTCTTCACAATAGAAGTGATGAGCAGCCATTGTCCAATGCAGGGACCAACGACAGACGTTTAGCTCTTTTTCCCCTTCCAACTACTGCGCTTTTTTTTTTTGTCTGAAATGTTCCAGGGTGTGTCTCCATTTTGGTACCTTAAGGCAGATCAGGTTGAATGGTATCTTTTAACCTTTTCAGCTGATGAGGACACTTGAATAAGGGACTAGGGGGAGAAAAAAAAAAACAGCCATGATCTCATCACCCCTGGGGAACCAAAGCCGGGCTGTCTCATCCCCAAACAGCCCACTATGCTAAGTGTTATCGACCCACATCTTGTCCCTGTTCTGCTGGCTTATTATTGTTTGCCTGCGGGTGAGCCTGGGCCACAGTTCCTTGCCTGTTATCGCTCTCTTATCTGCTGCGCAGAGCTCCAGGGTGTGGCGAAGTCTTGAGCTCAAAGCTCTCACTCAGTCTGGCCACAGGAAAAAAAAAATGTTTTTCCCCTCAGAGGTCAATGTCTTGAATATACCCATATGGTCCCAGGGGACTAGCCAACATAATTACTCTAAAGAGGAGTGAGGGAAAAACAATCCTTGGGCATGATAACCTCC
This sequence comes from Sardina pilchardus, assembly GCF_963854185.1. Lineage (NCBI taxonomy): Eukaryota > Metazoa > Chordata > Actinopteri > Clupeiformes > Clupeidae > Sardina > Sardina pilchardus. The sequence continues at coordinate 19,082,489 of NC_085002.1, read as the reverse complement.
CCCCAAGCAGCCAATGGTTTATCTCTCAGTTAATAATCTCATTGTGAATTCCCAGATCATAGGCACATAATGCTCCAATAATCAGGAGAAACAAGGGCAGGGTGTACAGAATTTTAATAGAGTGATTTGGAGAGAATGGATATGAGCACTCTGGAGAAGGCACTGTTCAGTGCAAGCGGTCAACTTTGTCAGTGTCAATATAATGTAAATACAGGTGGAGCGTGCATGTGATTCTGTGACCCAATACACTGTATCAGATATATCAGAGGAGGACCGTTAAATAAGGGAACAATATGCATTGTTTTTCTGTCTTGTAGGGGGAAATAGGAAACCCTTATTGGTGTCCTCTTCAGCTTGGGTTTAGCATGGACACAAAGAAAGCTCCAAATGGTCTCCATGTCTCAGGGGCTTGATTCATAGAGCTTGGCCAGCTAGCTGCTCATATGGAGACCAAACCTAAGACCATGTCGGATACTTAATGTCCTGTTTGCTTGCTATTATTTACCCTCTTCTTACTAAACCCGCACGACTTACACTCTCAAGAGAAAACACTGTTCTGTTTGTACGTGGTTGTGCGTGTTTGTATTTCCGTGGGTTTGAGTTTGTCTGTCCGCTTAAGCCTACCTTATACTGACAGACTTTGACAAGATTTGGGAAAGATTCTTCAAAGATAGTCTTTCGAGTAAAGCTTGAATGAGGGGCATTAGTTAAAAGGCTACAATCTTTCAAGAATCTTTCCCAAATCTTGTCAAAGTCTGTCAGTGTAAGGTAGGCTTTTGATTCTGTCTAAAAGCGCGTGGTTGTTTAAGCTGTAGTTTCAACATTCCTTGGGAATCTATGATACTTTTTTCATCAAATTATATAGTACATCGTACAGACCAGATTGGGGTCTGTGTTACATTGTATCTATTTCTACCGTCTACATTGGTTTCTTTGCACTGGATGTGTGTGTTTTTGTGGGTCTGTGCCTCACGTTGTGGTTGAGAGTTTTCTTTGTGTACATTGTCAGTGTGTGTAAAGGGTTAAAGGCAGCGGGACTTCGTTTAGCAGGAAAGGGTTAACATGCCAGGGCCTGCAGAAGGAGCTCCAGCATGGAGCGAGTGTTTGGTTTGCTGCTGCCGTGGGAGGGTGGGGTGAGGTGGGGTGGGGTGGGGGGTTGTTTTGGGAGCAGGGGAGA
>NC_085002.1:19006312-19076312 GCF_963854185.1 Sardina pilchardus | reverse complement strand
CCTAAGATAAACACAGCCCGACATATGACGCCTTTATAGGGCTACAGGCCGGGACCTGTAGCTGTAAATGAGTTTGACAGAGATTCGACACGGACGGGTGAGCTCCGTTTCTGCTTCAATGTCAAATTAAGGCGTGGAAAGTCATTGATTTCTCAGATGAGGTATAGGACATATCGCAGAGAGGATCTACAGAGTTGTTCCTGCCTTGGGCAGAGTAGCACTGTGTTTGTGCAATGAAGGGGGAAAGAAATTGAACTAAAATCCATTACCGTACAGAGAACAACAAACATGGTGATTCCAGTCCAAGGAGTTACCACCACATCTGTCCTCTGTCTCAGCCCGATGGCCAAGATACCATTATCACTCAGATAGCAGCTACTCTATTTTAGCCATGGCCCTATCTCCTCCTTCAATGGAAAGAATGGCCATGGGCGTGGGCAGAAGCATCTGCCTGTGAACGCCGAGTCTTTTTGGGCAGCTGAAAGTGCAAGAGTGCTCGCGAGGAGAGGAAGGAATGTGACGGGAGCTCAGCGGAGCCTGAAGGCCCCGGCACTGTGGCACACGGCCAAAACCCTCTCTTGTGACCGTGAGGGGTGCAAGTGTCGGCACAGCTCTCTCTCTCTCTCTCTCTCTCTGCCTCTCTCTCTCTCTCTCTCTCTCTCTCTCTCTCTCTCTCTCTCTCTCTCTCTCTCTCTCTCTCTCTCTCTGCCTCTGCCTGCCTGCCCCCAGATATAGGCTTGATCATGGAGGTTTACACAAACCTGGACATATTTACGCCTCAAACGTGAGCCTTCAGTTGAGAATGCTGGTGTTTGGTCGACAACTCAGTGCACCAAGACTAGGACCCATGAGAATGCCATGGCCTTACAATACCAACCTCATTTGTGAGGCACAGAAGCAGGGAGCACATAAAGAAAAACAACCAGGCTCCGCTAGAAATACGGGAAAATAGAACAACAATTCCAAACCAGGCAAATTCCAAATAGTTTGTGTCTACATGCCCTGCTTATCAGCAACTAATGTGTATGGAATCTCACACTACTACAGTTTTATTTGTCTTAGTGCGTTCATAGAGAACCCAAACTGACCTATACGAGTGTAAAGACCATGAAAGCAGCTGATGGCCTTGCTTGGGCTGCATTCCTGTTTTATCTCAGCCATCTGCAATGTGAGACAGTCTTAGTTGGCTGTTTCAGTTAAAATAATTCACGTGTGTGTGTGTGTGTGTGTGTGTGTGTGTGTGTGTGTGTGTGTGTGTGTGTGTGTGTGTGTGTGTGTGTGTGTGTGTGTGTGTGTGTGTGTGTGTGTGCGTGTGTGAGTGTGTGTGTGTGTGTGTGTGTGTGTGTGTGTGTGTGTGTGTGTGCGCATGTGTGCACTTTCCAAATTGAACTAAATGGGATCAGACACCAAAGCAAGTGTAATGTGGCCAGTGAGGTTACCGTAGTCTCTATGAAGAGACAGACTAACAGAGATAGTGGAAGCCAACAGAAATGGTGCATGTGTGTGTGCATTTAGAGAGGGATACAATGTACAAAAACACTGAGGATGACTCAACATTGTAAAACACCATAAATCCATGTGTGCAAGTGTGTGTCTAAAAATGTCTTATGTTCTGAGACACTGTGAAATAGAACAACTTCTACTGTTTGTAATCGTGTCTGTGGCTGCAATAATGATAAGAAACGCGACTGCAGTAACTGTGGCCAGTGGAGCACCTCTCTTCTTCATATCAGAGGCGCATGCTACTGTTTCTGACTGTAGCATGCTCTCTGCAACACACACACACACACACACACACACACACACACACACACACACACACACACACACACACACACAAACACGCAAGCACACAGACCAGCTTACGCTTTTGAATTACGTCAGTGGTTGCATCCAAATGCTGCCCTCATAAATCCTCACACCCACAAGAATTTATCATCCAAAGAGTGCGCACACGCACACACACACACACACACACACACACAAACACAAACAAACAAATAAAAGTCTCCTTTTGACATCTGACACCCACACTCTGTTTACACTCTTTCTATTCTACGCATCTTCACACGTTCTTTATGACATAATGTCACCTCCCAAGTCTGCCTGCACCCACACAGCTTTATAAACAGACATGTGTGGCTACAGTTTGTGGGGATCTATAATTATCTTAACATAATTTGATTGGTATCCTGGAAGTACTTGTGCACATTTTCTCTAATTCATGTTGCTGTTATGTACAGGCAGTGACAACTTGTGAATTGTAGTATGACAATGTGAAATAGTGCTTCTTTTTGGCATTATGTATAGATAAATCAATATAGCATTCTGTTAACTTCAACAGAAAAAAAAGAAATTGTTTTGTTTTGTCAAAAGACACACCCCTATATGAAAGTTAGTTTCACAAAAGACACGTTTAAGCCTTTGGTCTGATTCATTCACTTGGCTCCTGGCCTTTTGGCTCCAGCACAAGACCTTCACATGAAGTTTCGACTTAGACTAATGCAGAAGCCTCACTTCTGTGTGTGTGTGTGTGTGTGTGTGTGTGTGTGTGTGTGTGTGTGTGTGTGTGTTTGTGTGTGTACACGCAGTGCACAACAGCAGATTTACCATGGAAACCTTCCACGGCTGGCAAATGTTTTATGTGAGCAGCAGCTCTGGCTGCAGAAAGGCCTGAATAAGACATTGAGCTCTCAATGGTGGCCTCTTTTTACCCCGTAACCCTCCATGCAGAGTAATCCACCAGAGGCTGTTGTCACAGCCTGAAAAGTTGGGCCCACCTCAGAGTGTGAGAGAGAGAGAGAGAGAGAGAGAGAGAGAGAGAGAGAGAGGAGCAGAGATGTGTATATGTGGGGTTGAGGGGACAGGGAGGGGGAAGATACTCTGCTGAATGGAGCCTTTTGCTGGTAGTTTAGACTAGAGACGACAGGGATACTTTAGGGAAGGGAGGGGGTGACAGATGGTGCTCTGGCTACTGCCACCGAGGCGCAGACACAGAAGGAGGGAGGGAGGGAGCGCGAGCGAGCGAGCAAGCAGGCAGGCAGGCAGGCGAGGAGATCAGGAATGAGGAGAGCCTCCCTTTATTGTCTCTCTCTCTCTCCCCCCACGGCTCTCTCGGTCGCCCCTCAAAACACCAGATGCCCCTCTGCTGAAAGAGGCGGCCGAGCTGTGCCAATTGTCCGCCGCTCGCGTGCAGCGCGGGGCCCTGCGCCCTCCCCTCCTGGGTCAACACGGGGGGAGAGAGAATAGAAGCCTGCCCCGCGTCCATTCAGCCGTCCCTCGGCCCCTTCTTGGGCTGCTGGGCACACAACAGTCGGAGCGGGTAGGGAGGCAAAGGCAGGGGAGGGTTCGGGGGTTGGTAGTAGTAGCGGGGTGATGGGCTCCGCAAGTGTCCCCCTTAGAAAGGTTTTTTACAGCGGCAATTCTCATGGAAATGGAGTCCCGCATATAGCATGCCTTCACAGCCGCCAAAGAAGACGAAAGAGATCTTTTGGACATGGCCATGAAGAGATGGGGTCCATCATAAAACAGAGTCACAATTCAGATACTACTGCTCCCCTCCTCTGCCATTTGGTCTGTGAGACAGAAATCAAGTCTGAATGAAATGTAAATGTATACATTTTTTCCTTGACAGAAACCAATGATTTGGTGATTGTTTCTTTCTATTTATTTATTGTTTTGTACTGTGTAGAATATGGCAAACTATCTTGTTTACATGATAGTAAACCGCACAAAGTACTGCAGAATGTTCTACAGGATCAATTAAGATCTCTGAAGAACTAGTCCAGCACTAGTAGTGTGTGTTGATGGAAAAGGGTTGCTGGCCACTATAAGTGTGCAGTAACGTAGTATTGAACATACATTTCTGGGGAACAAACAAAGTTTTACTATATTTTACAAAAATAAGTGAGCCTGATGCTTCTCCATACCAGCTCATGCACAAGTTATGACAAATTAGCCAGCGACACCTTTCTTCTCCCTGAACACACAAACAAAACCTGAAAGACGTGGTCCTGTGCCAACATCCACAGGCAAATGTGCTTTATCAGTGGTGCACATTTTCACAGCCACTTATCCTTCAAGAGTTTCCTGACATAAGATGTTTACATTAAGTAAGCTAGATTCAGGAAACTGTGGACATTATCTATATCAATACCTTATATCTCTGGGTTTATTTGTTATTTTGTCAAAGCACTTATTTGCTTTTAAGTCCTACTGGGCATTATATTGACTGGATCCCTCCATTATTGTGTGAGTACTCTGATAACTTTGTGTCCTTTCTGTTGAAAGACCTTATCCTCCTTAAATGGGACTTGGGACAAAGTGCACCAACCTCTGGATGTTTTTGTAAAGGAATAACCAGGCTGTTCTGACAAATGTTGAATTTGTGTCCAACTCTTTTCACCTTGCCCAACACCTAAGATCCAGGTAGAATTCCAGAAGTGAAAATCTACAGCACTGTGCCAAGTCACTGCAAACAGCAAATAACCACCACAGCAACCTCCCAAAACAGATATGCCTGCAAGAATGTACCACTCCTTGTAAAACACGCAAGGCTAAGCTGGGTTTACTCAGATGTGACATGCTTAGACTCGTAACTATTGAGGATTAATTATTGGTCCAATGGGCACAAGTCTAATCATGAAAGGGAGGCCTGATGAAAATCAACGAGAAGGAAAACTCTTGATTCCTGATCATGAAACTGGAATATAATCCAGGAAGTGAATGTGTTGTATAACTGCAGTTACAGCTCTCATACCCTGATTGTGTGGCCAGTCAGATACTATTCACACTAAATCCAGACTAACACTTTTTCTATAGAGGACCAAAACAAAACCTTCTGAAGCGTATTACTAACCAAACTTTTGAGTTGACTCAAGTCAAAGCAACACAGACCATGACATTTAAAATTCATAAAAGGTTTATTGTAATAAAACTGCCCCAAAACTGTACAGGTCTCTATATATGCACAAATTCATTTTTTTAAAAGAATGTACATTTAAAAAAAGCATACTGTGCTTAAAATAGCTTACAAACTACATTTATCTCCATCTAGAAAAAAAAAAAAGGTAAACAGGAACAGAGCTGCTCAGCAGCCCTGGTGGGAGAAAATGCTACAGAGAATGAGAACATCTCACACTGGCAGTGAAAACAGGCATGTCACCAACCAACCACCTCACAGCATTAGTTCACTTTACAAAACAGCAACTTAATTGAAGGAGTGAATAATTCAGTCCTCCATAAACATTCAGATTGTTTCCAAAAGGAAACGTGAGAAACATAACGCCTTCCACAGCCTTGGTGTCTTAGCTTCTGAAATCAAAGTAAATTGAAGTAAATTTCGAGATTCAGAACAACTCAACAGGACATTAACAAACCCATTTTTTGGAACACTGTAAAATATTGCACAACAGGATTGGAATGAGAGTTTGGCAAATGATGGTCATAGTTCTAGAGATGGTCACATTACAGTTAAGGCAGGAGGTACTCCAAAAAGCAGCAGTTGCTTATTTAAGTCCTCAAGCAGTCCACCCTTGGTGAACTTGGTCTCATTTGATTGACACAACAATAACAGAAAATACATTGCCAAACAAAAAAAATGCTGTGGGTGCCTGAGAGAATACTTTCACTCCAATTAGCCTATGTATTCTGTGTTCCTGAATATGGGAAGGTGTGGGCTCATTGCACCAAGAGAAAGTTATTGCCAGCCCCAGTGTTCATGGTTTGTACACGTTAAGGTCCCAGTTTTAATTTGCCGTGCAAATATCACAGGATACATGCACTCTAGACCCAGACAGTACCAGTAGTGCAAAAAAAGCGCATGACAATATTCCAAACTCTAACCCTAAATGCAATGAGCCAAGTGGGACCATTCCTCCAAGAATAGCAGTGCTTTTGAAATGTTCAGTTACAATTAAATAAGAATTAAGTTAAATGGAAACCAAGGGGTAAGAATATCTATAGATGCCCAGATTCCAGGAATTTACTCAATATACTGTGGGTGGTCGACAGCTCACACCAACTTGCATCACCAGTCTTCAGTGCCTCATGATGGTTTTTTGCTTTAGCTGGACACCGTCATCAGGTAGTTTTTTGGAGGGCTCGTACGACCACCCATCAGAAACCGATTCTTGCAATTCAAAGTCTGATCAAATGGGGAAGCACTGTGGTTGACTGGCGTCGAGGTACTGGGTGCTGGTGCCTCTGCTTCATACAAAACACATATGGAACCATCCTCTCCGATGCGGTAGGAGACCTCATAGGGGTCAACCCAGAGGGTTAATTCCCGCGGCAGAAGCGAGAACAGTTCTTCACTAGGCACTCCGATCCTATGTGCGGCTTTAGCAATGATAGGGTCCATTTCGTGGTTAATGCGGATGCAGCGGTAACCAGATCCCTTCTGTGGCCTGTCGGGGAACCAGTGCTGATGGTAGTGTTCTGTTTAGGAGACAAAGGATTACACATTAGTAAGCTGAAAAAATAGGCATTCTATACAACACTGCTCCATGTTTGTCACGTTATCATTCCATACGTGAGACAACCACATAATGTGTATGTTAACAGCTTAGACACAAAAACAATAACGTCAATGGCAAGGGATAAAGCTAAGCCCGTAGCAAAGTCCAAGCTACTCGTTAGCACGCTAACAGTAGCAAAGTTGTTAGGATTCCTCGTGAAACCGCAGTTGTCTTCTCGACGTCAATAATGAACGTTAACTTGCGCTACATCAATGATACAGTAGTAACAATCGATTAATTAACTAGCCAAAAAGTGATGTGGTCGCCACACGACTGTTCGTCGACTGATGTTTTGAAAAACAAAAGCTGGTTGGTATCCCGCGCTAGCAACGCTAAGTTAGTTGGCTTACATTAGCCAAATAACATGGCTAACATACACAACTAACCTAGCCATCGATAGTTGAGTTAGCCCATTTGAGTTAGCGAGCTAATGTTAATCATCAGAGAGCTAACGTTAGCCAGTAAGCCATCCTGTAAGTAAACACTTTTAAACCATTTCATACGTTGGTTCACCTTTGTCTTGTGGACAGTATGCGTGGCATTGATACTACAAACACACAAGATATGTAGCTACCTGATAATGCTTGCTGGAGACAATCTCTGAAAACCTGAAGCTGATGCTCGGTGAGATAGCCCCTTGTTCTCAGCAGTCTGGAAACAAAGTTTGCTGCGGCCGTTACTTCGAGGACCATTTCAGCTTTGGTTCCGTAGCTGTGAGTCATTTTCTTCACGACAATATCTTGAAGGGCAGAGTTATTTTGGCAATTTGCCGTTTCAGTTCGGAGGTTCAGAAAAATTCAAGTGCCAAAGTGCTGCTAGACGACGGACAACTGATGGCTGTAATCGAACCTGGCACCGCTTCCCTTTGATTCTTCTGTCGTCCAAATGGAAAAACAGCAGCGTTAGCAAAGCAAAAACTTCGTTTTAGCTGAAAATAAAATGCGCATTCTTAAGTCTGGGCCTGGAGGTTTCTGAGTAGTTGCTTCCTTCCCAGCTCCAGCAGTGTTCTGCTCGTTGTTGATATCTCTCCCCTCTTTATGGAGCACAAACAGGATGTCATTTGATTGATGTTAACAACATCCAATGACGGCTCAGATCAGAACCCACCCACTATGCTGATTGGTTAGTATCATGGAAAACATTCCGAGTATCGTGAGGTAGACGCAATTTTGCTTCCGACCACCTCCAAATATAGAGATTGACGTCAGAGCATAACCAAATAACTTCGAGGTATTTACAAAAAGAATTACCGTAACCTACGACGCAGAAATATGGGAGAGATAGGAAGCAAAGAGCATATCAAAACGCCAATTAAACAGCTACAACTTTGATAACTAGGCTTATATGGTGCCAGAGACGGTTGATATGGTGCTCTTCGAAAATGTACATCTGCATAATATTCAGAAGTTGGGAAGTCTGATATCTACACATTTAGGAAATTACTTCAGCCACAAATATAGGTTGACAACAGCTGTTTGATTCAACCTACCGACCTAATAAAACAAATAGCCTATAATTCGCGCGGAATTTGTGTTGAGAACATACACTCGTAGCCTATTAATCTAGGCTGCAAGTCTTTTCCCCACAGTCGGACAGAAATCCCCTTTCGTTCATTTTTTTTCATTGTTAAAAAAAACAAAAAAAAACACCATTGCTCGGTGTTAGCGCAGCGACACCTGGTGTTTGCACGGGGGAGTGGGATTTGCAGCCAAAACCAAATGTTTTGCACGGAAGCTTCAATATTGTTTTCCCCTTAACTGCGTTATTGCTCGAGTGTGGTAGGCTACATTGTCGACTCGACAGATAAGCACGTATTACTTGTGTAAACCAGCATTCCTTACTGTATTTTTAGGAGAAACGTTGGCAGTAGGCCTAGGATATTTTGTACTCAGGTAAATGCCATAAAGGCAAATGCTGACAGACCTGTGCGTAAAGCTCCCTTAAGTGAATATTAATAATTTTTAAAAAGTGTGGAAAAAAGAGCGTGACGGCATTTTTTGGTGAAACTTCAAGGGTATTTGCAACATTTTAAGATGTGAATTTAAAATAAGCGTAGTTGTACTATTATGTACAGCAGATATGAATTACATGTGCCCACCATAGATAACTCAATACATCAAACTAAACAACACTTGATTTTTAAGAACACACTATTACAATAGCCTACAGAACAGAGTCTAGACTATCTTATGAGTCTAGACTATCTCATATGTGGGAATCCTTCTGCCTGTATATGTAATCTACTTAGGCCTAATTGTATCAGCATGATTTTCTTCCATCAAATCTTTCAATTAATCATGCAAGTAGCCCAATGTTCTACGGAGGTTAAATGAATCACAGATGTATTTTAAATATGAAATAAAAAATACAATATGAGATCAAATCAATTACACTTGCAAGGTTTTATTTGACCCACTTTGGCATGAGGCCTATAGAAATAAGACCAGCTGCCCTGGCCTTTGAGGATGCTTCTCCATATCAGGAAATTGCTCCTGAAAGCCTTCCATTTTTTTCGTGGCCATTGATCCATAATGATCGCACACAAAAGGTGAAGGCCTTGTGTTTGCAGTGTCTGTGTGTGTGTGTGTGTGTGTGTGTGTGTGTGTGTGTGTGCGTTCCCATTTTTCTTTCACCATGGCTGTGGTCAATTAATAAAATGTATTATGTGTCACTTGTTATACATTATATGTGCTGTGTAAATGGGTCAAGGTGCCATGGATGGGATATATGTGTTAGAGTTACATGTATTTATGTGATGCGGTGCAATAGAACATGAAAGGAAGATGTGTGGAAATCATTAGTCCTATGGGCACAATAAAGACTATCTATCTATCTATCTATCTATCTATCTATCTATCTATCTATCTACAAGTGCTTTCACACAGCGAGACAATGAACCAGAAGCTTTGGCCCCAGTCAAGGGTACTTCCTACCCGTGAGCAACCCCCAACCTTCAGCACATACTGTAGGTGGACCCTGTCTGCAAATGTGGCACACACACACACCCCATCCCTGAGGATGTGTCTGCTCTCACACATATGGCATGGTCAGGCCCCTGCCTCCCTACTGACACCCCCCCCCCACCCCCCCACACACACACACACCCTTTACACGTCCCACAGCACAGAGCTCTTGTCAGCTGATGAAAGCTGACATCTCCCTCAAGCATGTCACGTGACTGCCTCCCACGCCAGCATTCTCCCCTCCACTGGGATTCTCTCTGCATTTCTTCAAAACAACAAAAAAAAAGATGGAGGAAGCTGCTCTGATGGGTTGAGGCTGAAAAGTGAGGAGCATCGACACAAGCTGGGCCTGTGTCAACCGTCAGAGCATGATGGGGCTTAGAGCAATGTTGACCCATTGAATCCCCCCTGCACAACTTTCAGTGGTATCTGTTTATTATGCATGTTGTGGTCATTTATGGTTTACTTTCACCGCAACTCGCCTTGCATGTGACATTTAAAATAGACCAAGCCAGGCAATAAATAATGTATGTAGAAGTGCAATCAATAATAGTATGATGGAAGTGCTGACCTCTCCTACGCATTATAGCCTTTCTACCTCTGGAGATTTTAAAAGGACCCCCTTGGCCTTCACGTCTCACCAAACGTGGTCTCGCTAATGCATAAGCAACAAAACAGGGAGCGCGCGGTTTGCTTGGCTTGCTCTTTCCTCCACCAGTGTCCATGATTTACTCAGAGACCCGCTTCCTCAAATATGCCGGTGGAAAGAAGTGCAATGTAACATGACTTGACAGTCGTGAACCATAGAGGCGGGCAACACACAGGGGCAAGAGCTTTCAGCTGAGCAAGCTGTCCGATGAGTTAAGAGTGTGGTTATGAGACAAAAAAGAGGGGGGGAAAAGCTCGAGGAAAGTGGAAATCTGTGTCGTTATGTCGAGACATTTAAAATAATAGACCCATCGATATAAATGATACAAAAGGGGTTTGCTTTCGTTCAAGTGAAAAGTCCACTGATGCTTACAATTAAAACATTTACAGGACCATTCTGGTTGAAGCACTGAGACAACAGAAGTGTTAATTACTGCATGATTGTACTCTGACAAACTGTCTCAATTTACTCTCATTGCAATTAATCTGAAAGACTGGATTGAAACTAATTTTAATTATAATGGCATGCAAGGTAGCATCTTGGAGATCAATAGAGAAACCATTAGCAGGGTGGCCCACTTGACAATGGCTCTGTCTGGCACCCTTTCTCTGGGTCTCAGATGACAGCCCCTTCATGACATGTCTCTGTAGCTCGTTGGTTTGAAACAGACATGCAGCTTTATTCTCTCTAACTACTACAAAGGGTCTTTTAAAACTAAAATATAAAAAAATTAAATTATACATATAAAAACATTATGTGGATTTCACTCAAAAAAAATCATTGCAATGCTCTTAATTCACATATATGTTGGGGGATTAAACACATGTTAGTATCAGTGCTAGGGCTTGCTTGAAATGTAAGCACATACAGGAGAAATTATTTATTTAACAAAAACAACAAAATTATTCAACAAATTGCGCAGATTTGGGATATTCTATCATCCACACAAATTCAAGGACACACCTCTGTGACTGCAAATAACAACACTGACACACACAAATGCCTGGTCGTGAGAGACAAACATGGTAGGAATTCCCACTTGGGGAAAACAGGGAGAAGCTTCAATCGTTCTCAGCTTCAGAGAGAGAGAGAGGGGGTGGTGGTGGTGTTTTTTCCCTTTAGCGCCTTTCAGCTAAGGGAAAGGAACCATGTGCATATGCCTTCCTTTGGGTGCACAAGGACTACTATTTATAGTAACAGTACTGTATATAATTTATGCTGTGTGTGTGTGTGTGGGTATGTGTCTATGTGCAGCTTGAGGAAGCATTGCTTTTTTCCATCACAACCGTGAGGGTATTTTTAACATCGCCATGTTAAATTTATGCGGCGTCTGTTGTGTGTGTGTGCGTGTGTGTGTGTGTGTGTGTGTTTGTTGTGTGTGCTTGGCTTACATGTAAGTGCTTTGCTTCACAATTAAGCGATGTGCAGCCATCAGTTGTCTCTGGCACGTGCTGTTTCAGACTTTATGATCTCTCTCTCTCTCTCTCTCTCTCTCTCTCTCCACCTACACACTCAGTAAGCTTGCGCCAAATGTGTATCACATCTATTAAGAAACAGAGTTGAATACTTCCAAATGAGCCATCTCTGCAAGAAGGAATGCTTCACACACAAAGACACACACTAGTGCATCTATCTGGTATACAACATAGCAAACATGCATCCATCACCACTTATGTAGCATAAACTGCAGTAGAAATTACATTTAGAACATACAGTACTGCAGGTCCAAGGCTATTTTGTTCACATGCATGCACAAATGAATCGCCTGAGTGCATGGAAATGAACCACACAAGCATGCCTATAGCTGGTTCAGTAGGCAGTGTGATGCTGCATTTCCATATGGCAGCAGTAATATGTAAAAGTAAGGTAACAGAGAGACAATAGCATGCCTTTATACTGACAGTCCGATATGAAGTGGCGAGTACTTCTGTATTCTGAGGAATAAATAAGTCAGGTCAAATCCTACTTTTTTGAAGTTCACCCAACATTACCCTTTCTAATCATCAGTGTAGTATAGGCTATGAATATTTTAGTCGAAACTCTATACAAAGCACAATTTGTAGGTTTGGAGTCACAATCATTCGGCACTATGTGATAACTTTCTGGGAATTGCTTAATTATTCTGGTAAATTCTCAAAATGCTTTGCATTTGAGGTTATTTCTCAGTCGATATGTGTCGCTCCTAAATTGAAGTCAGACTCCTTTTGAGGCAGATTCCTGCTGTCACCAGGAGGCATGAGAGGATGGGAGAGGGAGAAGAGGCAGGTTGAGGGTCCAGCAGTCTGCGTTGGGCAGCAGAGAGAAGGGCAGGGAGATGGAGGAAAGCCACATGAAGAAATCAAATGATTGAAGATAATAATCTTCCTTCAATCTCCCACAGCCTGCTGTGACCGGGCAGGAGTGTGTGTGTGTGTGTGTGTGTGTGTGTGTGTGTGTGTGTGTGTGTGTGTGTGTGTGTGTGTGTGTGTGCGTGCGCGTGTGAGAGTGTGTGTGCGTGTCTGTGTTTGTGTGTGTACGTGCGTGTGTGTGTGCGTGTGTGTGCGTGTGTGTGTGTGTGTGTGTGTGTGTGTGGCTAAATGACAGCTCCAATCACCCGTCTCACTTCATCTAACTGACTATTGCAGTCAACCAATCATAATTGTGTGTCTTTGAGCAAGAAAGTGTGCTTAATGTGTATATAAGTGTGTGTGTGTGTGTGTGTGTGTGTGTGTGTGTGTGTGTGTGTGTGTGTGTGTGTGTGTGTGTGTCTGTGTATTGACAAAGGAGGGGGGTTCACGCTCCAGCAGGGCTACTATGCATCCTCTCAGAGGGGAGGCTATTGGGAGAGGAGGAGCCTGTGCACAAGACTGGCACAGAGGATGGGAGAGCACCAAAGAGAGAGAAAGAGAGATAGAGAGAGAAGGAGAGGGTGAGTGAGTGAGTGAGGGAGGGAGAGAGAGAGTGAGAGAGAGAGAAGGAGAGAGAGAGAGTGAGTGAGGGAAAGAGAGAGAGAGAATGAGAGAGAGAAGGAGGGAGAGAGAGAGAGAGAGAGAAAGAGAGAGAGAGAGAAGGAGGGAGGGAAGCCGACCCAGAGAGTGAGGGAGAGCGAGAGCGAGCGCGGCTGTCACTGGCAGGCGAGCGGCTGCTGCTGCTGTTCTTGTGCTGGAGCACAGCTACCGGAGCCAAGGGGGGGTGGGACTCGCTCGGCTACGTCCTGAGCCTCCTCCGCCGCGCGGCGACAACCAGACGCCTGGTCCTCTTCGCCTCGCACCTTCTTCTCGCCTGGGCTCCGTCGCCGTTCTCCCGCACGTCGACTGGAACGGCGAACATTCCGGCTCATCTGTTGCCGTGGCAATGGGCTGCAGGCTGTCTGGGCCGTTGTACGGGGATGGAATGGGGGTGAGTACGATCCACCGCACTGTCCTTTCGGTTTGAGCGATTGTGTGTGTGTGTGTGTGTGTGTGAGTGGGGATGGATGAACCATGAGGGGGTTTGGGGAAATCTTTATGCCAAGGAGCCAAAGAGCTGAGCGAGCGTGTGTGTATGTGCGTGGGTGTGTGTGCTCGTATGCGTGTGTGTGTGTGTGTGTGTGTGTGTGTAGGTGTGAGTGAACCCTCTGCCCTGACAGAGCATTAGTGTATTCTATTAGATTTTGAACATACAGCTGCCAACCTCCCCTCTCAGCATACCTAAATATACATGTGGGTGAGGGTGCGTAAGTGTGTGTCACAGAGATTGGAGAAAAGCGTGTGTGTGTGTGTGTGTGTGTGTGTGTGTGCGCGTGTGTGTGTGTGTGTGTGTGTGCGTGTGTGTGCGCGTGTGTGTGTATGTGTATGTGGTGTGTGTGTGTGCGTGTGTGTGTGTGTGTGTGTGTGTGTGTGTGTGTGTGTGTGCCGGTATTCTCATGTGACCAGGACTTGACAATGACACAGACTGACAGCGCTGTTGATCCACCACAACCACACTCCTCTTCCTCTCCTCCTTCATCCCTCTCTCCTCATCCCTCTCTCCTCTATTCCATCCTCTTCCCCATCTCGGTCTCCCCTCATCTCTCGCTTTCTTTATCTCTCTCTCTCTCTTCCTCTCGCTCCCTCTCCTCCCCCTGAAGCATAGCGCTTTGCTAGTCTCGCTCCTGCTGGAGCCTATGGATACCCATCGCTTGCTTCTCCCACCTTCGCAGCACGTTATTTTACAGGTGCCATTTTATGGCATTACGCTGGTGGTCCAAACGACACACCACAGCGGTGGTATTTTATGCGTGTGTGTGTGCATGCGCGTGTGTGTGTGTGTGTGTGTGTGTGTGTGTGTGCGAGAGTGCGTCTGTGTGTGTGAGTGCGCACATGTACATGAACATGTGTGTTTTTTAGTCTTAACATGAGTGCTTTAGTATATCTGTAAGGAGGAGTGTTAATGTACACTGTGCTGTTTCACTAAAGCCTGGAGCCTTTGCGGTGCATCTAGCTGGGTTGACACACTGTTACAAGGCGCGCGTGTGTGTGTGCGTGTTTGTGAGCGCCTGTGTGTGTGTGTGTGTGTGGGGGGGGGGGGGGGTGTGAGCTGGGGGAATGGTAGAAGAACCACTGTAGCAGCAGGGAAGCCATGCAAGGGCTCTGTGTGCTCGGCTGAGCATGTCCTGCTTGTGGGGTTAGCGTGTCATAAAAAATCATGGACAAAAAGAGAGCCCGAGATTATCTAGATGCAGGCGTACAGACACACATACACACACACACACACACACACACATGCACGAATGGACAAACACACACACACACAGAATTCTGCATACATAGCCCACCTATGCCCAATCCGCTCACACATTTGTCAACATTGCAAAAACGGCGACGTCCGTTTTTCCTGCAGTTTTCCACATTAAGGCCCGTAAAACACACACACTGACTCTCTCTCTCTCCTCCTCTGTCTCTCTGGGTGCGATGTGTTGTCTCTGGGGCATGAGTCATGCAAGTGATGTACATTAGTTATGAAAATCCTGCGCGCTTGTGTCATTACGAGTGGGCAGTGCAGCGGAAGAGGCAGCTCGAGCCATCCGCCCGGGATCCGCGTTCCATTAAGGACGCCGTTCCGCTGGCATCCCCCCCCCCCCCCTTCCCCCCACACTCCCAACCCCGGAGGAACCCGCGCAAAAGGTCGGCCTCCGCCGCTCCGGGAAAGACGCTGGTTGCCCACAGGCTCGCCGGTCCCGCTTTCAGGTGCGACGTACAGCTCGGCTCAGCTCAGCTCCTGGGCAAAACACAGAAATCAAAATGGCCCTGGCTCAGAACCCTGGGATATATGGATCATGCCTGTACACGTGCGTGCTCCGCCGAGGACTGGAGGGAAAGGGTTGAAAGGACCTGCCACTTGGGAGCACGGAGACGAATACAGATAGCTTTTATAACCACAAGACACAGGCACAGATTCTGCTTTGTGGGGAGCTTTCAAGGCCACTAGAATTTGACTGAGAAAGTGGTGACCTCACATCGCCACTGTGGTTCTAAATCACAAGACTCGGATATCACAGATGGATGGAGCGAGATGGAATCAGTGCACTGTTCCACAGGAAAAGACTAAAACATCCCAGTGCAGTGTAAAGGGTAGCTTCATTCATCCAATCCAAATGGCTTTGACTTTGGAGCGGCCCCTGTTTTTGAGATGACACAGCGAGGCCTGTCTCTTCGATCATTCTGCCCCAGTACTGGGGACTTATTCCCAGTTTGGTCTAAGTGATTTATGGTTGATTCTGTGTCCTTTGTGCTCTTCACAGAACGAATTGAGAACATGCTTGAATGCTCCTTTTTCTATGTTTAAATCTATGTTTTGTCTTTGCCCAGTAGCCAGTGATAAATTTCTTATTTGTACACCAAGTCTACTACAAAGACCACTGCTTTCATGCATCATGTTTATTACATCATGCAAATTTCAATGGTATGTTGATATCGTGAGATGTCATTGAAGACAGTAAGGTTAAAAAAGGTGAGGGACATCCTCAGAGGTGAAAGGTGAATGAGCGAATGAGCGAATGAGCGAATGACCGAATTAATGAATGAATGAATAAGTGGAGGGATGAGGAATCAGATGTGAAGGACGCAACAGCTGCTACTATGCACCACTTTGCTGGCCTTTCTCTCATCACTGGCACTCGGTCCAGTCATTGGTGACACCTGAGATGGTGTTAGAAGTGACCCACGCGGTCTGCTACTCTTCCTCTGCCAGGGGCCTTATTAACTCTGCGCTCTGCTCGCTCTTTCTGCTCAGGTCAGCAGCCGGGATCTCAGCCACATCCGCAAGAGAGACGCCCTGCGCATCCTGGCCAGCTATGAGCAGCCGATCATGCTGCAGATCGAGGGGCGGCGAGGCCGGGGCCTGCACCTGCACCGGACGTCCGACTGCAGCACGCAGACGGAGCGGCCCTGGGACCCCCTCAGGGGGCTGGGCTGCGGCGTGGCGGCCACCATGCCCCGGAACCACCCTTACCCGGACAGGTGGGTCACCTCTGCACGACCACACAGAGCTGCACCGAGGATTGTACTCACACTCACACTCATCTGTACGCTCAGATAGACAGGTTTAGAGTGATTCACAGTTAAGTACATTATTGCACAGAGAAGTGCATCAACAAGCGCTGCACTGGAGCATACATCATCCATCCAGATACTGTGCTTTACGTACAGTAAATCATTTACAAAGAGTTTACGATCACCTACACAGATTTACAAAGGTAAATCACTTACATGTACATAAAAAAGTGGTATGTATCATGGTGTGTAGGGACATAAAGCATCTAAAAAGAAAATAAGTTCATCAGCTGCTTAGCGGAGCTATACTGCTGTACAGTCAGGTGGTATACTGTACATGGAGGGACAGTGCCTTCAGGGAGAATCAGATGCAATACCACACAGACAGCATAGACAGGTGTGACCCCTTTACACCTCCATAAAGTCACAGCATGTGAGGGCAGATCTATCAACAGCCTCACCACCTCCATGCCTACTGTACCTGCTGAGGGTTGCAGACAGGCATATTAGCACTTACATTACACTACACTGGCTCGGACGAACACACACATACGAGTGCCTCACACTCACTCACACATGCAGAGCACACACAGGTATCTGGGACACCTGCCCACCAGTTCACAGGTACGCACATCTTCACACAGATACGCCTACTCAGACAGGTGCATGCCCTGCTCTGAACAGAAGCCCAGACAGGTGTCTAGGTTAAAGTATGAGTTCGAGACACATTTACCGGCAAACCTACGCAGGCAGGCATGTTCCTTGAAAACTTTCCAAGGTACAGAGACATGGGACTTGCGCCTACGGATAGATGCAAATCAACAAGTAGCAACTATAGGAATGAGTGATGCAACCTAGAATACCATGCATTCACAGATTTATGCTGATGACAATAAATCCACAAGTCTCAACCAATGCTGAAATGAATACATTTACAACTGTAAGAGGATAATATCATGATCTGTTTAAAGTAACAATGTAAGAATTCCCCTTCTCGTGTTTGTTTTTACCTACTGCATACCCATTTAGCACCAAGGAGGTACCCAATTTGTATAAAACCGTCAATAAGAGTCATGCCTCCATGTGCGTTAACGATGTGGCATAGCACAATACTAGGTGGGCATCAGAAATGTCAGAGCTGACATTCTCTGCACTGTCAGTGTGGTATTATGTTAAGGCACACAAATTACATTGTGTTGCTTTAAAGGACATGAATGCTTACAATTATAGTGAAAGTTGTAATGAAAATTTTTTTAAATTCATAATTGAAAATAAAACCAAACAGCCAACTACCTGGAATCACAATCTAATCTACTGTGATATTTTTTTTTTTTAGAAATGACAGTATCGCTAAATTCTGGGTTAATTACCCTCAATGACCACTGTATGTACAGTAGATACAGACCTGATGTGTGGACAGATTAATTACAAACAAAAAAAACGTACCATCACCATCGCTTCAACACAAATACATTCTGAATAGAGGAAAAACTGTGGAAAAAGCGACCTACTTTTGCATTCACCTGTGAAATCCAATTAAACATGTACACCCCCATCAGTTCAGGGAATACATCACCACAATCAATTATTAACAAACATAGTTCACATGGATGCAGAGATACATTTTGATTATACAGCACTACAGGAGTCTATTTTAGCAGTGTGGTGCTTACAGAGGGCTTATTTAACAGGCTCTATTTATGCCCTTTGTCATCTTTTGATTCCAGGCGACTGCTTCACCTCTAAATATGCTGCTTCTATATCAGTCTGTCCCCGGGTCAAGGCTTATTTTACACATGCAGAGGAAAGAAAGAAGTCATTCTTTGCCCAAAGTGTACAAGACATTCTGTGCTTCGTTGGACAGGCTTGTGTACGGGCCAGCGATGCGCTGGTGAATAATCTTGCTGTGGAAAATATGAATATTTCAGGGGCTAATTATCGGCTTCTTTCTTCCCCAAAAGGGTCTACTACAATCATATGAGCCTGCCTCGTGACCTGCGAGAGGGGGCCAGGTACGAGTACCTGCCGAACGCGCCGCGAGACGTGGAGGATGGGCAGCGCCTTGAGTACCAGGTGAGAGGCGGTTACCATGACAATCCGAGTGCTGGGGATTGCTTCTTGATGGCTTCATTCTCAGCCGCTGTTTCACTGTTTCGCTTCCAGAGTGGAGTGTGTCCTTCCGCCCACGGACTATTGCTCCCCTCCTACACACACACACACACACACACACACACACACACACACACACACACATTCATAACAAGCGCAAAAAAGACACACATACGCGCATTCAAAGTGAGCGCAAAGACACACATATGCAAACACACACACATTCAAAGCTAGCGTGCATGCGCGCACACACACACACACACACACACACACACCCATAAACACGGCACACACTCAACTGCCGGGTCCTGGAGGGTAAATGATTGCTGTGTTGCATGTGAGTCAGATCTCACTAAGGAAGGATGGGTTTTGAGACTCAGTTCACTTTCTTAATCACTGCAATTTGCAACCTACCGAGAGGCAATTATGAGGGGGGGAAGAAATCAGGAAAATATTTTGATGTCAAACACCTCAGTAACATTGAACGAAGCACTCCTACTCAGAATTGAGTAAATGAACGAAAGGATTTAACCTGAATATTTGTCATCTGTATAGTTCTGGCTGCTGTTGATAAGTAAAACACAAGGTGTCTTTGTCGGTATATCAGTAAAATAAAAGGAGATTCACAATATGGTTTGTCTTGCCCGGTGTGGAGTGTCAGGACAGTTTAGAACTCCAAGCACTCAGCACTCGCACAAAATCCTCTGTGCGTGCTGAGGCGCAGTCTGCGTTTCCCTCTGAACAAATGCATTTTTCAAAATGGAGCGGCCTTTGCAGTTGGAGGAGCAGGGAATTATTCATGCCCGCCGCTAAGCGGGGAGCTGAAATGGAGTATCACACACACACACACACACACACACACACACACGCTCACAAACACAGATCCAAACGTGCACACCAAAACACACACACACACACACATCCAAACCATGCATACAAAAATGCTCACACACACACGCGCACAGAAGAATACAGACATAAACAGAGCTCACGTGTATCGTGGGTGAAAATGGAGCAGCTTCTAATGAACTCCCCCTGGAGAGCATAAGGATACACACACACACACACACACACACACAATAGCATTCAGAATATAACACTTCTGCTGCCTATTTAACAGGAGACCTAAGCTGTTTACATTCAAGCGCATCAACGATTGCTCATCGGTATACTCAAATCTCACAAAAACACATTCATATCTCTACTGACAGGTTTGCATCCCTATGTGTGATGTGAAAATCTGTCACTACAATAAATTGCGGATGCCATTGTTCATTATATATACATGAAGCTCCCCATGGCTAAGAACAATGCTTATAATATTATGTTGTGTAGGCCTCTACATAGTGACATCTTATTCTCACATCATCAAAGGCTGTCTCTGGCCCTGACAGTCAAGTTTATGCTGTAATATATAACTGTAATATATGTGCATTATACTTGTATATTATATATATGTTGTTTTCACGTATGGATAAAAGTACAGACTACTGAAATGTGTCAGTTTCACCGAGGACAGTGATTAAGGGACGTGTTCTCTTTCTGCAGGACCCTCAGATGGCCAGCAGAGTGGCCCCAGGACAGAACTGCTTAATTGGCTGCTGCAACGCCAACCTGGAGGAGCCAAGCAGCTTCCAAAGCCAGGTAGCCTTTGCCCTAACAAGCATCACTCCCCCCGAGCGCCCACCGGGGGAACGTTTAAGGAGGCTTTAGAAAGGTGTTGCAGGGTGACACACAGTGACCGGTGGAGGATGGGTGGCCCCGTTTCCTGCCAATAGTTGGGAGACTCTGCCAACCATTGGGAAGGCAACGCTAAAACACCCGTGAGCAAAGTAGCCGTGCACCCAAGCTCTGTCAGGATTTTAGAAAGCTACAAAACTGAGTTTTATGTAAATAAGTTATGCGTTGCCAGGCAACAACATAATACTAATCGGCCTAATGCTGTGGAGAGCTCGGTGGAGTGAAATGGATCCTGTGCTGAATCACAGGAGCTTAGCCTCCAGTTTCATTGTCCATTAGTAGTTTGCAACGCAAGCTATATTAGTTATGCCCCTCACTGAGAATGAATAAGTGAGGTAAAATCAACTTAAAAAGTCAAGGCCTAAAAATAGTAACATCGCACCACATGTTTGGAAATAATGATATGAATACTCATAGAATGATAGGGTGGTGTGTATAAAACACACAAGTGAGAATATCTCATATCCAGTTTTAACCAGTTTTACTGAGGCGTGTTGTACCTCATCTGACTTAGAACGTAATAACATAAATATAAAGAGCACATGGTAAGTGTTACTTCTGCTAGTATTTTTAACCTTGTGATCCTCTGTGCTCTTCAGACGGAGGACGAAGACTATGTGCAAGACAAGCAGGTGGGCTACCTGCCCCTGCATCACGAGCTGGACAGCGGCCTCGGCTGGACAGATGGGAGCTTCCACCAGGGGGAGCTCTCGGGCGTGGAGACGGAGGAGGGTCTGGAGGAGTGCCACGCCCACATGGGCGGCGGAGGGTCCCCTTCCTCCGAGTCGTTTATCTCCTCCGAGCTGAGTGACTCAGGATTCTACAGCGTCAGCACGGGGGAGTTCCTCCGCTTCCAGCGGCTCCTGGAGAAGCGCATGCGCCTCTACAACGCCCGCATGCACCACCAGGGGGAGCTGTGCGCGCGGGAGCGCCGCGACAGCCAGAAGCTGCACCGCGAGCTGGAGGCCATCCCCGAGGCCCTGACGGTCCAGCCGCAGAACCACTTCGGCCAGGCGGTGGACGGCCCGGCGGTGGGCCCGCGCGGCCTGTTCCGCGTGTCGTCGGTGCAGTTCCGCAAGGCGGAGCGTCCGTGCCTGAACCGGCACAGCTCCAGCAGCGGCTCGCTGTTCAACCCGCACGCCAGCCTGTCCACCTGCAGCACGCCGTCCGGCCAGCGGCGGCCGATGCCGCCGATGCCGCCCCAGAGCGCGTCCGTGGGGACGCTGCGGAGGAGCCGGACCCTGCACCACCGGCCTACGTCCATGGAGCCCCGACGCCGCGCCAGCCACCCCTCGTCCCCCAACTACTGCAGCGCCACGCTGCACCACTGTAGCGACAGCGGCCGGGGCAGCGCCGTCACCCCAGAGTTCCCGCGCGAGCGAGAGCGAGAGCCGGTCCACTCGCATCCTGCCGACTTCGCCAACGTCGTCCACCCGCACCCGCACGCGCACATGGGCCCTCCTCAGGAGCACCACTACCCCACGCACAGAGACCTGTACGGGGAGCACGCCGCCAAGCCCCTCCAGGCCGTTGACTACCGCCAAGACAGCAGGCCGGATCAGAGTTACATCGCCGAGCTCGCAGCGGCCAGGGAGCGAGAGCGAGAGGGCGAGAGGGAGCGAGAGAGAGAACGGGAACGAGAGCGGGAGATGGAGAGAGCGCGGGAACGGGAACGGGAACGGGAGCGGGAGCGGGAGAGGGAGCGGGAGCGGACGGCGCGCTTCCACACCCTCGGCCACACGCCGTCCCAGTCGCAGGACATCCACGAGACGTGGCCCAAGCCGGCCGTGCGGCAGGGCTCGGCGAGCGGCGGCGGCCTCTACAGCACGCTGGAGGCCCACATGCCCGACCCGGGCTCGCGGAAGGCCCCGTCGGGGAACCCGCGGGCGCTCCGCAACCAGCTCCTGCGGGACCGCGCCTCGCGCCTGGCCGACGAGCGCGGCGGCATGAGCACGGACGAGGAGAGCGAGGTGCGCACCGGCCGCTACTGGAGCCGCACCGAGCGCCGCGAGCACATGATCCAGAGGCAGCAGCAGCAGCAGCAACAGCAGCAGCAGCAGGTGCGCTCCGGCGGAGGCGGAGGGAGCATCTGCAGCCACGGCGGTGGCAGTAGCGGTAGCGGCGGCGGCGGCATCAGAGCCGGGGTCCTGGCCGACGGACGCTGCAGCACCGTGCTGGAGCTCAGCCAGCGGAAGCTGAGCCGCCTGCGCAACCGCAAGCTCCTGGACGACTGGACGACGGTGGAGGAGCTGCTGACGCACGGCACGCGGCTGGGCAGCGGCGAGGAGATCCTCTGCCCCAGCTCCCTGCTCACGGTCACCACTGTGTAGCACTTCTGGACACCTGTGAGAGCGAGTCTGAGGGTGCCTCTCATTCGTCTTTTACATATCCTCCCTTCCTTCCTCGGTCCTCACTGATCTAGATAAAGAATGATGGGGCGGCAACAAAGGGATAGTCTATCCAGTCAGTGCTAGTTATAGATCAGTGGGAACGAGCCTGGAGGACCGAGCATCGAGGATCGAGGAGGGATGTTGAGGGGCACCCTACGTGTCTGAGTGTATGTGTGCGTGTTTGTGTGTTCTTGTGTGTACTGCCTGCACCAAATATGGCTACCTCGTGTCCTTGGAATCAAAACACACTTGCAAAACACAGTGATGATAATGTGATGATGACGATGATTATGATGATTTTATCGATTGCAATCTAAATGTTAAATTTTATGCTAGTGCTTGTTTTAGCTCTTGTTAGCAAGATCAGAGCGATTTTTGGATTTGGATTTTTGTTAATATTCAACAATGATGACAATGAGGTGCATTTTTACCAGATGACTTAAGCAATAATGTGCTGCCAGGGTATTTTAAAACGAAAACGAAAACTATACATTCACTTGTACTGCAGTACATCTAAAACACCAACAAAATCAATCTAAATATATCTAGCACCTTGATCACTGTTGCACACTTCTAATGGTGGTAGTAGTAAAAACGTTAAATCATATCGATATTTTACTTTAAATTTAATTCCATCCCCAAATATAAAAACTTAGCATCTTGCAAATCTGCACGAGGCATTGCACAAACTCATTGTCTGGTTTCCTGTGGTATAACTGCAGTAGATGAGATTCCAACAGGTATTTCGTGGAACACCAAAAGGTCAAACGCCCTGACATTTATCTCAAGCAAGACCATCATTACTTCCTCTGAATCACGACTTCATTTTCTTCAGGAAAAAAGAGACGCCTGAACTATTTATCCAAACTGACTGGTGGACATACCACTGATACAGTTACTGGAGGGACTGCGGCTGATTCCTGAGCTGTAGCCTTATGGAGGAAACTTGAGAGCGAGTGTGGCTAATCTGGGCAAACAGAGTGTTTTAGTGGTTGTGTTCTCTGTCAGAGGTTTTCCTCATTTCTTTGTTTTTAGGAGAGTTTAATTAATGTAACTGTGTACAGTAGTTTGAAAAACGAACAAAAAAAAAGATATTTTTCTCGTGCAAATCACAATTGATGTCATAATAAGAAAAAAGGTACTTTTTTATTATTTGTAAAAAAAAAAGAAATAGAAAAAGGAGTGATGCAACAATTTATTCTATTAAAAAAATGATTAAGTCAGAAGAATTTACACTTATGTTAGGTTACTGAACTTGCTGTGGTACAGTAGTCTTTGTTTTATGTTTGCTCCTCCAGTAAGCTGTGTGCACTGCTACAAGGCACTTCTTATGAGACTTACCAGGGACACTTACTTAGGGGCCAATTGACACATCTACTTACTCATATTTATTGCAACACATTTGAATTTACAACATCTACAACATTTGATTATTTGTTGCATGTTGATATACCAAATATGAAGAAAAAAAAAAGAACATGACTTTTTTGGCCAGAATATGGTGCAGAAATTTTACTCTGTGATCTCTTGTAAGACTACCATCTACCGAATCTGTTATTTTCTTTGAGTTGTCGTTATGTTTTTTCTGACAGTATTTCATGAATGGTATGTTGATGCAGTGGGTGTTTGGCGTTACTTCCTGCTACTGTTTACATCATTCACACATACTATTTGTGGAACGCGGGCACACCTTGTTGCACTAAGAGCACTTGCAAAAGACACAATTTCTCACCTTCCACCAGAGTGACTCTTATGTTCTGTTCAGAGGCAGAAAACAGAGAGAGAGAGAGAGAGAGCAACAGATGCACAGAGACAGAGAGAGGAAGACAGAACGCAAGATCCCCACTCTCCCCGACACCAACCCTTTCGCCTCCCTCGGCCCCTTTAGGTGCACCACGTCATGTTCACAATGACTCAAGTGTTGTGAATAATGGATGAAAAAGATGGGATTTAGCGATGCTTTGCGCATGGATCAGAGGTGCCGAAAATAGCCCCTTTTCCTCTTCTTCAGAAAAAGCAACCCCCCCCCCCCCACACACACACACACACTCCTTCATCAGGCTCCAGGGCACATCTTACTTAAAGTCTCCCCCCTCCCTTCGTTCCCAATCCTCCCCCAGTCTATGTCGAGTTAACACTCTACATATCCAATCTGTTCCGACTCTCTCTGCTCTTTTGTAATGGCTTGTGTATCTCTTCTTCTGAAACCAACGTCCCTTTTTTTCTTGGGGTATGATGTACATGTGGTTGTAATAAAGGTGAGATTTTAATTAGCTAAACACTGTGTCACTATTTCAGTGTCTTTCAAACAGAGAATTCCCTCATCCAGTCGCTTCCCGTTCAACCGCTGCAAAACGACAGGTGAAACCAGATTTGAAAAAAAAATAGTTTATTCATTTTTTGGGGTTCATTTGTTGTAAACATGTTCATCGGGTATAGGCGACCATACAAAACTCCATATCATCCTTTCAGGACACCAGCAGTATAAAGAATCTGACTTCGACACCACTTATTTAACAGTGGCGGATTTCCACACCTTTGACTACACGCCATCTCTCTCTTCACTTTAACTTAAGATGAGGATGCCATCCAGGGACATATACAGTATTTAAGACTTTGACCAGGAAATGCCATCTCGGGCAGGAAGCCGGATCTCTGGTTGCGTAACTGTAGAAAAGCTCTGTGAGGTGCCAGTGAAGCATGCTGATGAGGACTGAGGCGACATATCAAGACAGGCGTAAAGACGGCCAGCTGTAAGACCACATTTAGGACCATCTGTGAGACATTTCACCAGTGTGCTGTCATGTGCTCCAATCAGCTAACTGCCTGTTAACAGCTCATACCTGTCTATGCACTGCGCTATTCACTCTCATTTCCCCACAAGCCATGTTTAGCTGTGCAGTATTTCAATTCATAAGAATCCTGGTTTAGCTGGTGAGCGAAAAAAAAAGAATAATAAAAAAAAGCATGGTTTATCATTATTTAACCAAACAGTCCCTTGCAATTGATCAACAGGGTTCAGACACCAAAGGAAATAGGGTAGCTTTTATTCACTAGTCTACTTGTCCACTGATATATACAAAACAAAAGGAACATTAACAAATAGAGAGGATACAAAATGGAATCCAATGGAGGAAAAGCACAAAATGGAAACCAAATGACAGAAATGTCTCTTCATCATCACCACCTCACTCTGCTGGTAGCAGCGTTGCCGTGGAGATTGTTGCTGTGAGGCTTTTGTGTCCCTCTGCTGCCACTGTGTGGTGAAGACCAGCAGAAGCAGTGAATGAGTCACAAAATGGCTCCCTCACTTCCGAGGCCAAAAAGGCCCCCAAACCACAAGGGGGCGCTGTTTCTTCCTCATTAGTCCAAGCCCTGGACGTCATGCTGTTTGTAGGACGGTGTAACAAGATTACCTATAACAGGTCATAAATAAAGTTAGACACGCAGAATTAACACACGCTCTGCCACAAAACAAATTTGGTTATCAGATCTTACCTTTATGAACTTGGCAATGGAAAACAAACTCTTTCCAAATCGGTCGCCTACACAGCTAATGTGTTCTGAACCTGCCATCTGCTTTGGTCTCTAAAAGTAAACCTCCACTAAAGCCTGCCTTACACTGACAATATTTGGGAAAGATTCTTGAAAGATTGTAGTCTCTTGAGTAAAGCTTGAATGAGGGGCATTAGTTAAAAGACTACAATCTTTCAAGAATCTTTTCCAAATCTAGTCAGTGTAAAGTAGTCTTTAGTAGGATTAGAATCTACCAACAGCTGTTGAGCTGGACTGAGCAAACTCAAAGAAACAGGTGCAAAATGACTCAAACTAATTTTACAACTCCTTTATATAGTCTACTTCCTATGACCTTCACATATGTCCATCTACACTACCTCCCTGGTAAGACCAGACATACATTTACAATGTGAACATAATCCTGGCTAAAACTGAGATGGGGGCATTATGGGAACTGGGCCAGGCTGCTGCAGCACTAAGCAGGAATGGATCTCATCAGTCGCTGAGCTTTCTGGATGAGCCTGAGAACCTGGAGAGCCAGAATAAGTGCATCGTTGGTGCTACCACTTGGAGCGCAAAGTCCACAATAATTTACATCAACAATAATGTCAAAAAATAATTATGAGTATGACTCGTAAGTGCTAATTCTACTTGCAAATGTTGGTTAATGTTTTACATCTGGCTGGATTGCTGTTATTAGCAATAGCACCATAACTCCAGTGGATCAAAGACAGAGGTTCAGCAATTACTTGTTTAGCTCATGCAAATAGTTTTGTGTAACTGATTCTGCATGCCCTAAACTTGACTGAGAACAGCCCTACCACCAAACCAGGCATTTTCAAACATGGTTCATTTTTGGTGAATTTGAGTTGAATTCAGCTCTGAGAAATTCAAAATTAAAATAAGATGTCTAAAGAATGTAATTAAGAAAGATTTTACAATCCATTTGGAGTTTTTTGGAGTTGTTAATACACAAAGCACCAAAAAGTATTTCTGTTGTTAAGTCCACACACTGATACTCATGACTTTTTGACCTGGGTGTATGTGTCTGCAGTTGCACACACACGTGCACACAAACACACACACACACACACCCACACACATACACACAGACACACACACAGGCCTGGGGAAGAGCAAAAGGCAGGAGCGGAGCAGGAAGGACAAGGAGCAAGCAGGAAGTAGACAAGACCAAACATAGAAAATGACAGAGCACACAGGGCCACTCGCTCCTGGTTTCTCCAGGAACAATTCTAAATTGACCACCACGATCCCACTGAACAACGGACCCCAAATTAGTTCAGGAGAACACAGAACCCCCTAGAACACACACACAGCATGGGGGGGGGGGGAGCTGAGAGAACACCTGTGTTCTCCTTTATCATTATTGTTATTAGGATTTTCTGATTGCACGCTGGCTCTGGCCTCCGGTGAAAAAGCGCAAATCAGGCCCAGTCAGTTTAGTCACGGGGGCCAGTAGTTACAAAGCTTTGGGTTTTGAGTGGCAGCTGAGGTGGCGCAGGCTCACTGGCTGTCTGAGGGAAGTGGGCGGGGGCTTTTGTCAGAGGGCAAGCAGCTAGCGGGTGAAGCTTTTGCTGGGCAGGGTGGGGGGGGAGTGGGGGATGTGGAGCCGGTGGTTGGTGGTGGGTCCGGTCTGGGTCCTTACCTGACGCTGCCAGGCCAGACTCTGCCTGTGCTCTGCCCTTCATGCCCACGCCCATGCCCGCTCCGTCCAGGGGGTACCCCCTGTCCCCCTTGTAGACTTTGGGCCTAAAGGCGGAATCTTTCTCTTTACCTTTGGAGCCTTTCGGCCGGCCCGCGGTCTTCTTCTTAGACTTGCCATCGCCCTTCACGCCCAGCAGCGGGTGCACCTCTGTAGAGACACACAGACGAATGAGTGACAGAACGGAGAGACGCAAAGAAAGGAAGGAAGACAGACAGGATGATGAAAAGAAAGACAGAAAGAAAAGTAAAGAGATAAAAATGAAAGAAAGAGAAAGACAGACAGATTGAAGAGATGAAAGAGAAAGAATAGTAAAGAGAAAAAATAAGAAGAGAAAGACAGACAAGACAGAGAGAAAGGAAAAGAAAGACACCCAGACAGAGAGAAAGAAAGGACAAAAGGAAGACAGACCATGGAAAAATGTATGACAAAACAACCAGAGACAATTCCACTTCTCCGGAATGTTCTGGAGCCGACGTGCGGCATGTCTGTGCAGGAGTCTGAAAGACTCACCGTCACTGGGGACGCCCTGCAACTCAATGGTGGTGGTGCGGGCCTTCTTCTTGGGCGGAGCGCCATCCAATGACGGCTGGCGCTTCTTATCTCCTGAGCCTGTGTGTACAGTGCCATCTTCGGCGGAGGCGGTCTGGCCTGCGGCGTCGGGTGGAGGGCCGAACGGATTCTCCTCAGGGTCCTCCACCTCTGGAGCGATAGGCAGGTACAGCAGGGCCTTGTAGTCCTCCAACTCCTCATCGCTAAAACAAGAGCAAAGGGAAGTGGTATTGATATGGTAGCATTTTTAATTTCTAGACTAACGGAAGGATTCAAAGACCTGGTAGAGAGGTATAGGTTGCTGAGGTGAAGACTGATTGAGCAAAATAAACCTGTATGGTATTGCAATACATAAAATGTAAATGATTTTGTGGTCTATCGCTTAGTACGTTTGACTTTTTGTTACATTTGTGTACATTATTCTAACCCATACAAATATTTAACAACAAATCGATTTGGTCCACTTAAATAGATCATCATCATTATGACCTTAACCTTCTCAGACCAACGTTAGGATATGTGGTCATTTTGTCTATTGAACCTCCACCACGGACAGCAAAGAAGTTCCCAGGCCCACCAACACCCACCTGCTGCAGAACGCCACGATGGGGTCCACTGTGGTCACGTCCACCTCCTCATCCTCCGCAGCATCCGCACCTAGGCCACACCAGGAGGGGACAAGTTCAACTACAATACTCCTCAAACATGATTTGCATACAAAACCTCTTTAAATAACAAAGCAAACGGAACCTGAAAAACGATTCCAGTGGTGCGCTCAAATTCAGCAAACAGTGAATCGGGTGAAAGTTTGTGGCAAATATGTTTTATCTGTTAAATGTAAACAATTAGGTGCAAACATTCAATTGTAATGATAATTCTTTGTCTACTTCATGTCCAGATCCACTGTAAGTTTGCGGGAAACTACCACCTCGAGTGTTTGCGAACATTTGGCGACAACTCAAGTCAAACAAAAACTTGTTTGCAAACGTTCACCTATGTTTGCGAATTTGAACGCACCTCTGGACTAAAAGGATAATTATTTCCTTAAAAGATAATAATAAAGTAGTAATGCGTCACGTGTTTATAAAAGTCATATTCACCTGTTTGTTCCGGTTCACTTTTGTCCTCATCCTCAATGTCGAATTCAGACTCCCTCTCCTCATATTCTACGTTCTCATCCAGCTCTTTAAAGTCTGGGGCAAAGGCACTCCAGTTTTCCTGAGGGGCGATCACAGTTCAGATCACAAACCAAAACATAAAACACAAATCGTTAAGCATCAGACACTCCTTACACCATATGCTCATTACGTCTTATTCATGAGGGTTGCTTGCAATATGCTTTCAGAGGAAATCAGTATCTATTTATATTCCATCCATGTCTTATAATGGAATAACACACAAGCTCAGGAACACCAGGCAAATGTTAATAAAGTAAAATGAAACATTTATTTGATTAAACAATGTCTACTGAATCAAAAACATTTTAAAAGGCATGTTTCAGCCGCCAATGATTCTGTCTCACTCACCACTTGGTTCTGGGCCCAGATGGACACGACCCCACTGGAGATGGAGGCGATTATCGGCCGGACCGGATGCCACTGTACAGTTTCACAGAAAAATTCAACTCATAACCACATACAAACATCACAGCCACCATGACTTCAGTAGCGCCTCAACATCTGAGAGTTTGGTTTAGCATTAGTAACAAAACACACAGAAACTTAACCTTGCATGAATGTGATATATCACTGTACAGTGCTTATATCTTTGTACTTTATATTGAGAGGGGTTGAAGCTAACCCAGGTCCAACTCCAGCACCAGCTATTCCAACTGTTAATTTGTTATATACATATGGTACATACAGTACAGATGAAGAATTCAGAGGCAAAACCCTCTAAACGCCACCTCCAAAAATGAGATAACAATGGTACGTGAATGCTCCACACAATTTTGATTTAAAAAATATTTATTTGTATGCAAAAAGCTGTTAAGGAACCTGATTAAAAACTGCTAATCTAAAAGAAAAGTGGTCAGACGGATTTAGCATACAGCATACTGTATCTACATTATCTACATGGACTCGAGGTCCATTTTACACTCTGGTCCCTTTGGTGATGATTTAATTAAGCTGTTCCAATTTCTCACAGTCTCATTTTGAGGTAAAGGCTATTCAGGTAACAATGTTGTTTCATTCTAATGAGGTCAGTATTACAGCTGACATGCAACACTTTCCAAAACACTTGCTCAGGACTTTAGCCCTACGCTTCATCACTCACCGCTACGTCTAAGAGCAGCTCTCCTCGTGTCCCGTGCAGGATCTTCACCAGGTTGCCAATACTCTTCTCCCAGATGTAGAGGGCGTGCTGCCGGGCAGAGCCGGCCACTATGTATTCTCCGTCGCCAGAGAAACAGCACCGTTTCCACGGCGTCCTAAGTAAACATGAGGAGGTCACGCAAAGCACTTGAACAGTTTTTTGTTTTGTTTGTCTTGCAAGTACTGTAATTGTTGTTGACTGTTTGCTGAAGTAAATATTTATCACCATCTGAATTAAAAACTGTATTCTATATCTATGACTACAATCAATACTGAAGTGTGTGTACTTTAATTAATTTACTCTAATTAAACTAGCTGAAATGTGGATTTACCCTCCTTTATGCCTGCTCTAGTTATTTGAAAGCTTTTCACTTCAAGTATTCAAGTGTCTAGCTACTTTCACTTGGCTGTTTGTATATGTGTTCATGTTTTAATACATTTGTATTGTGTTTCAATCATACACCACTCAGAAAGGCCCTCCTCACCTGTTCACCAGGTCCTGTAGCTTCTGCATGGGCTCTGGTTCGCCGTCCCTCCCACAAGTGAGAATCTCCCGCCCATCATACACTCTGATGATGCGGTCTGCCGTGTTTATGAGGAAACAGCTGAGGAGGAGGCAAAGATTTTTACTGCAGATGGATCCAATTCAGAGGAACGATGATATTAGTATGTATCAGTTTTGAGGTTTCCCTTACCTGCCTTTGCGTGCAAACTCTATAGATTTAATGGCTGTCGTGTTGCTGGTGCCCGTGGTTACCCGGAATGATGCTACAAGATCCTGGGTGTCTGTGTTCAGAACAAGAATCTGTATAAAAAACAAAACAGAATTAGGGTTATCTTTATGATATCTTTATTTTACATCAATGGTCCAACAACAGGAGCTACAGAGAAATACATGGGGAAAGCTACATGTGGTGTGTTGATATCAAATTGTTTTTTTTCTTTGGCCTCCCTGTCAATATAGGAAAATAAGTTTTGCCATGCTAAAAAAAAGAGACCGGTAAGTTAGACGGCAAGTGAAGAACAAAACAAAAGATGTTCAAAATGACCTGTAACAGGATAGAAACAGAGCGAACTCGGACAGAGGGCAGACTGACCTTTCCTTTGGCATTGCCTGTGTAGATGTACTCCCCCCTTCGATCGAATGCGGCCACTACATTAAGGTCGGAATCGTCGTCCACAGGAAGAACCACATGTTTTGAGTCTGACAATGTGAGTAACACAGGGGCCGACTTCATGGGACACACAAGGACTTTGTCTCTGAGAGAAGGAAGCACAGTGATCAATCAAAAGAATGAAAAATATATATTTAAAAATCAACTGCTATTAATAATAATAATAATAATAATAATAATAATAATAATAATAACTAATAATAGTTCATCCAAGCCACCAATTACACCTTAATGCCACAGAAAACATACAGTTGTAAAAAATCAATTTATAGCTGTTTATTCAAAAGTGAGGTTAAGCTCAGGGTCCCTTTAAAAACTTGAAGCCCTGCCTGACAAATAAAAGCATATGTTTATTTCCACATGAATACACATTAGCATCAGTAAATGCACATCACACTCATACACGTCAACATATTTTCATAAATGCCATCATATGAAATAACTCACTGGTCTCTGGGGTGGAACTGGAGCTTGAGAATAGGCGAGGGGAAGCGAAACCTCTGGTCACAGTCCCCCGTAAGGACATCCCACAGGGAGACAATGTTATCTGTAGAGGCGCTGACTAGCTTGTGACCATCTCGACTCCAACTGTTCAACACATGAGACAGAGAGGATTAGGAGGGAGGAAATAATGTCAGGTGCATTATGAGCAGGACAATAGCAGTCCTGCAGCCTGCAAGAGATGAGGCATATGTCTACAACAAAGGACATTTCAATAGGGCTGGCTAACGTTATGTGGGGTACCTTGTAGGAACACAAATAAATATGGGAACATGTTTGTTTACATCCCACAAAGTTTAGGCTGGCTATGAATAATGATTTTCACAATGTTAATGTCAAAACATTGCTTCGCAGATAATGTTTTTCAGGCTGTAATATGGAAGCAATATCGAGGGCTGAAAAAATAATGTGCAGATGTGCAGAAACAATTTTACTTGAGTCATGTAATCTATTTCCTGTTTTTAATATGTCTCTCTTCTTCCTTCCCTATATTAACTGTTGCTACATTGAATGGCATTTTAGTTGGTGTCTTCTGCAATTAATTAGTGGTAAACACTTGTACACAAGTGGGTGTATCTGTAAACATAACATACTGACCTTAGTGAACAGACTGGATGTATGTGTGCGCTTATGATTTTGGCAATGCCCCGTGTAAGAAAGTCCCAAATGACAATACGGCCATCATTGCAGCCGACGGCCAACAGTGTGCCCCAGCGATTGAAGGTGCATGTAAGCGCCATACTGATGCAATCAAGGGTGCCATCTGCCTCCTGTAATTCAACGTAAATGAAGGTCGTTAGGAGACCGAGAAGAGTCAGAATAAAAGTTATTTCACATATTACCAGGTTTTCCCCCCCAAGTTCACCAATTTCATGCTTACCTCGGGATAGTTCTGCCCGAAGGACTCTGAAATGGAGCAGAACATGATCAGAAATATTAAAATAATGCAACTGTTGCAACAAGTGTAAATAAAACATGCTCAAAACAATAATAAATACGTATCAAATAAACTACACACTCTGACTAGGTTAATTATGGTAACAGAACAGATCTACTCCAATGCAAGCAAGTGATGTCATTCCTGTGACAGGTCTAACGTTAGGCACAAACCATAACATTAAAGTTGGCCTTGGCGGTTTATCATAGCTATTTACTGAGTAGTTGTTTCACACAGATCAGAAATGCATTGTTTTAATCAAATAGTCTGTTAACTTTGACCCAAAATAGCTACATAGGACATTGCCGATTTCTGAAGTTTGGTGATGGTTGGCAGGGTACTTTTTCATAAAACTGTCGTTAGCATGCTAGCTAGCGTAGTTATCCGCTAGCTACAACAACTAGTAGGCTTGATACAATCGCAGTAACAGAGAAAATATTACCAAGCAACTCCAGATTCATCGTGGAATATTATCCAATCACAAAAAAGAAAAAATATTCTTAGAAACGCAATTCAAAATCCCAGTAGTACAATCCGAAAAATTCAATCATACAGAGAAACTAGCCAGCTACTAGCACGACCATAGAGCGCGACCGCTGCCGACTGGCGCCGGGCTGAAAAGAAGGACCCCAAAACAAAACAAAACTGTCTATGCCCAAACCAAAACCAAACGTTTTTTTCTCTGATTCAGCAAACATATATATATATATATAAGCTATAGAGAACTGTGTTCATACATTGTAATCGGTCGTTCAGCATTAACGAGCTTGATGTGATATATTTGTTGCCATTGTAGACATACAGGCGTACGATAGACAGCTTTTTTTGAAAATGATTCTTTGTTGCACTGTCTATGATGGGTTCATGCAAGAATGTAACCTAGTAAAGGGGGTTTGTGTGTTTCAGAGGATACAAAAATGAAAGTGGACGTTTAGTTCATGTGTGTGCTACACTGTAAACAGTCAAATTAACTAACATAACTTAATCATTGTAACAAAACAAATTATAGGCCTAACTTTTAATTTTTTTTCTACCTGAAAAAGCCTAATTTAAAGAGAGACGCAACTGTTTTGAATGTTATTGGCTACTATTTCTGGCTCAGGGTATTAGAAAAACATGCTTTATTGACATTATTTTCAGATTTATGGAGCAATCAAATTAAACATCCAACATTCCTTCTGTACATATTTCACTAGGACTAAGTTTAAACATATGCAATATTAATCTCAAACACTACTAGCATTGGTTGAATCATGTGAGTAAACACAGATGAAGAGATTCTTGACTGACCTCTTAATATTGTCCTGACACAGCAGACACTCATCAGACAACTGCAATGGGTGAGAGAGCATAAAACTGGATTCTAGAATTTAAAGAACAAGGTGCAGATCCAAGTAAGTGAGTGTACTGTAGACCAGAGTGAGGGACTTGAGTAGGCTATAGGAAAAAGTAACAGAAAAGTTATGTTTCTTCTTTGGCTGATTAAAGACGGATGTGATCATCAAGTTTGGGAAGAATGGCCTGCACAAGAAGTTGTGGTGGACTGGTGGCACATTGTGTAGGCCTACGATAAGATCTGATCTGCCAAATATTGTACAGAATAGACTGGTATCGGCTATATGCTCTACGAAATGTAGTCGCTAGTCGGTCATCAATTAGTTATGAATCGTTTTAGCTGGGATCATTGAAAATGAGCCAGGATAGCTTGACTAGCCGGTAAGGCAAGACCGACGCTCAGTTTTGGAGAGATTGTGTTGAAGGTGTCCGTCTTTTTATTCAGACTGAAATTAGATTGTATTTGATTAAATTGTATTTAACTAAATTATGCCTAATTTACATATTTAAACATAACATTTCAGACAACATGTGCAAAAAATGTTGCCTCCAAGTAAGTAATCAAGTGTCTTGGTCATATTAGTCCTATTACTTTAATTTTTATTTACCTGTAACGTCTTGCCTATGGAGGCCTATAGTTGTTATTCTCAGATGTGTAAAAGTCCGGCCTCATGGTTTGTTCCAACCAGTCACTTAATCATCGGATTCTAATTAGCATAGCTCTTAAGGCAAGTAGATCAGGTAATTAGTGAAATAGCCTGTGTTACGCACAGGTAGAACCGATACATGGCAGGACTTGCAGGGCTCCATGGGAGGGGTGGGATAAACAGTTGTCTTTCAAATTCAAGTTATTTTCTGAAGCCAGACTTTTACATCTCTGGTTATCATGCTTATTTGTCTCACAACTCAAAATTCAGGTTGGTACACAAAATATGCAGAGTCAGCCTCCCAAAATTAGAAATAAATTTGCCCTCTGGTCATGGGACACCTAAACAGGCACAGGCAAGGAGGCATCCAAGAGGAGTTGTTTTGTTGGTTAGTTGGTTGTTGCTGATGAAATCAATCACTAGTGTCGTCTGCAAACTAAACAGTGGTGCTAGAGCCATGTGCGGGGGGGGGGGGGGGGGGGGGGGGTATTCCAAGTATATGTTTTGGTGACAAACCTGGGTAAGTTAACAGAGTTGTAAGCTTCCGAATAAGAGCTGTATTGCTTCAAAAAAGGGCTCTTGTTGTAAGAGGTTTATCACTTACTCTGAGTTAACTTTCCCAGGTTTGTCACTAAACCACGTACCTGCATACCTCCCAGGCGTGCAGTCATACATGTAGGTGAAGATCGGACAGAGCTCAGCACACAGCCTGTGGTACGCTTGTGTTCAGGGTGAGGGTTGAGGAGATGAGGTTATCTAACCTAACTAACTGCGGCCTGTTGTATTAGGAAATCCAGAATCCAGTTACAGAGGGAGGTGTTGATGCCCAGTTCAAGTCAATAAACAACATTCTTGCATAATGTGTTGCTATTGCCGAGGTGGGCTAGGGTGGAGTGAAGTGCTGAAGAGCTGGCATCTTCTGTGCTCCTGTTCTGATGGTAGGTGAATTGGAAGGGGTCCAGTGAGGGTATGCAGGTCTTGAAGTGGGCCAGGGCCAGAGAGAGAGACTGTGTGTGTGTGTGTGTGTGTGTGTGTGTGTGTGTGTGTGTGTGTGTGTGTGTGTGTGTGTGTGTGTGTGTGTGTGTGTGTGTGTGTGTGTGTGTGTGTGTGTGTGTGTGTGTGTGTGTGTGTGTGTGTGTGTGTTTGTTCCAAGCAACTTTACAAAGGGCCCAGTGGTTGTAAAATGGTGTGCTTTTATCTCTGCCTCTCAGGATGAGATTGGGAGCCGTTTAGAAAGGGGCTATATGATAATAGGGGTGAGTGCAATTGGACTGGAACTGTAAGTCATTAAGGCTCTATGCAGTGGAGTGTTTTGGCACGGGCACGATGGAGGTGGTTTTAAAACACGTGGGGACAGCCGCCTGGCTTAGTGACAGGTGAAATATGTCAGTCCAAACCTCTGTCAGCTGCACAGCACAGACCCTGAAGACATATCCAGGGATGCCATCAGGCGCAGTTCATTAGTCCTGCAGTGCCGTACATACTGTATATCGGTGGGGGAGAATGTAAGGGGCTGGTGTTATAACATTTTTAATCTGCCTGCAACAAATACAACAGAAACGATGATGACAATTCTGATATTTGGGAAATGCAGTATGGGTTTAATAACATCCATGGGTTTTTAACATTTGCTCAACAGTTGAAATCAACAAAATACTGAAGTCTGCCTGGATGAAAATCATGATATGAACAAAACCTTAAACTACATCAGGTTTGAGCATTTGAGGTCTGAGAACAGTTTTTGTTTGGACAATTTTTAAAAAATATTTGACCTAATATTGTGTTGCACAATTCTTCCTGATTGCCTTAACCTTATACGCTTATTTCTGATCTCCCGCTCTAGTCCTTGTTCATTTGGTCCACTTTCTTTCTGCCTGAATATTAATAATCTGAGCTAAAAATCTGTCAGGGTCATGTTGAAATTTCTTAAAAAATTCAAACACAATTCTTTACTCTATTTAGCCTATTATATAGCCTACAGTTCTCAAATAGCTCTGAATTGTGACATGACAGGCTAAATTCATGTAAAATACCAAATTCTACATAAAAAAAAACTTTTTCTGTTTGCATGATATCAATTATTACAATCGTTAATGCACAGCACACAGGCCACTGCAGCGATACGAGCCTATTGCACCCTAGAAGACTGTCACAGTGAGAGTCCAATGAATTGCAAAAAGGCACCCGTGATCATACGGGTATTTTCCACAGCGGCCTATCATTTGGCGATCTTTAGAATAGGGCGGGGTTTCAGTCCGTGAAATATACTCTCTATCTTTATAAAAATGAAAGTTGAACCAATTTCAAGTGAGCGGATGTTGCTGAAACATTAAAGTCAAATGTATTTTGTGTTCAAAACATCCCAAAAGTCTTTAAAAAATGCTTTGCATCCACGCCGCATAAACGTGAGGCACAGTTCGTGCGTCATATCAAAATTTACCAATACGATTGCTGCTTTTCTAGGTCTTGTGTTGGCACAGTAGAGGAAGGGAGGCACGGTCTGTATAGATATAGCGAATCTAGATATGTACGTTTCAAGAAGCTGTTAATTAAACACCCAAGCTATTACATTTTCTGCATTTTAAATGTTCATATTGACATATCTGTATGTGTCACCCGCACTTTAACTGACCATGGTTGTGAGAATGAATTTCAAACTTTAGACTAATGGATCGCCAATTGTCCGCAGATCTAGAATAGTTGGATCTACATGTGTTGTTGGTACAGAACATTTAGCGCATGCGCAGTTGCGAGAACAGTTATGAAACCATGCACCCTGTTGTCCCGGTTATAGTGTAGGCTATAGAGTATATGCAGTCTTCCACAGTGTGGCAATAACTTGGGAAGGGTGTGATTAACATCGTCTTGAAGACTATTGAACCTATATTGTCACTGGGAATGACATAGGACACCAGCACTTATCCATATGTTATAGGTAAGTTGATATATTCATTTCATTACACAGTGTTCATCTTAAGAGAATGTATGGTTATGTCACCCAGGCCCAAGTTTCTGTGCAACTGACCTAATTTTTGTCTGAGATTAATTTGAACTCTTTTCGACATTAACATCTTTTATGGTCTTAGTATCTTGTATGTAGTATATGGCAAGGACTTTCATAGTCTTAAATTACTTAATATTATGCACAGATCAATGATTAGGCTATGGTTATTTGGCATCTACCTGACCTCATTTTAA
Source organism: Sardina pilchardus (assembly GCF_963854185.1). Classification (NCBI taxonomy): domain Eukaryota; kingdom Metazoa; phylum Chordata; class Actinopteri; order Clupeiformes; family Clupeidae; genus Sardina; species Sardina pilchardus. The sequence goes on along the minus strand of NC_085002.1, from coordinate 19,037,553 downwards.
GAAAGTATGATGATACCCTTCAGGTGTCTCTGCAACTCTGTAGGCCTACTACACTATTTACTTGCTGTTATACAGCAGATTTAAGTGATAAATTAGCTTATTATTTGGCTTATTTGTTTTGTTTGTTTTGTTTTGTTTTGTTTTTAGACATGACAGCTGTAGGCTTCAACAGTTTACAGTATGGACTGTTTATTAGTGTGTAGGCTATTTATGTTGATAAAGCAGAGTAACTTTATTGAATAAGGCATCATTCTTCAGTTGTGGGTTCTATTATTGTTTTTATTTTTCAGATTTGTTGTTAGAATAATATAAACATATAGCAGTATGGACCATTTTATTAATGTGTAGGCTATTTATGTTGATAAAACACAGTGACTTTATACTATAGAATAATGTATCATTCTTCAGTTATGGGTTCTATTATTATTTTTTGTTCCAATTTGTTTTTAGAATCATATAAACATAAAGCAGAGGAGTATGTCAGATATCCTTTAAACAAAGAGTCCTGAAATGTAACTAAGCCTATATATCTATCTCTCTTTCTTTCTGCCTCTTTCTCTCTTTTCTCTGTATTTCTCTCCATCTCTTTTTATCAGCCTGGTCCATCATGCCTGTAAACTCAATTCACTGGTTCCGTAAGGGGTTACGTCTCCATGATAACCCTGCTCTGCTGGAGGCCGTGCAGGGAGCAGACACCCTGCGATGTGTCTACTTTCTGGATCCTTGGTTCGCAGGCGCGTCGAGTGTGGGTGTCAACCGGTGGAGGTGAGTGATTTACTTTGTAACTGCTTTTAGAACAGTAGGATCTCTCTGTGACAATGCACAGTTAGGTAGCATTCATCTCACTAACAGTGGTAAACCTTTCTATAATCTGCTGGCCTTGTGAGCCAAATAACACAGAAGTGAAATGTTATACTGCATGTGTGTTTGTGTGTTTTAAAAACAAAGTAGTTGTAATTTTGATAAGACTTTATAAGTAATGGTATATTATGCTGACACTGACACGTCAACACAAGGTCATCTGGTTGGTACCATCTCAGGTAAATTATGTCGGACCTAACATTTAAGCAGTACCACTATCGCCTCAATCACTGACTATATCGTTACGCAACTCTTTACACTCCAACATAATGTCCCCCCATAATTCCAACTCACTCACCGGGAGATGGTCTGTACTGAGACCCCAGCATGCTAATGGTGTGTGTGATGGCAAAATGGAGTCTGAGTTGAGAATGATGTGAGAGAAAGAGAATAATGTGGGGTCAATGTGTTTGGTTTGTTTTATATTTGTTGTTTCTTTCACCAAGTCAAACGAATATCTTATCCTCTACTGACTAGTCTGTGGTGTATACTACAGTAATTACATTATATTTATATTGTTTTCACAAGATACCAAGAAAGTCAGAGAGAACAGAAGCAAGAAGCAGTAGAAATATTGACATCAATGTTGGCTTTTTACTATCCAGTCAGATTTTCCATTGTATTGTCTTTGGCATTGATCACAATCATGAGCCTACTCTTCATTAAGATATTGATCGTTTCTTTGGTTGCACAGGTGCTGATGTTAGCTTAGAGGTCAGGTGCTAGCTAATAATTCACATACCACTGTCCTTTTATTTGAGAGATTTTCCATAATTTATACAATTGCTTTAAGTGCTATTTTACATTAACTTCAGAAGATGTTTGAGCCTAAGCTAATATTGAAGCTAATATTTAATGTGCACTATGAAGTCGCCTTAGCAAATGGATATCCTGTATGCTTTAATTTCTCTGCATGATTTATGAGTAATATAATTCTGTACTTATACTGTACTTAAGATGACTTCACCATCGTGGGAAAATGGCTGAAATTGGCCAAGGAGGGTGGGACCTTGGGTTAGTGTGCTAACCAAGAACCAAGACTCAGATATTCCTACGCCACTGGTTGCTATAGCAGTGACCTACTTTTCAGCAGGCTCAGGAGGCCTTGTGCGCTGATGCAGCTGCGCAGCTTCGTCTCAGACGCTAGCTGTCTGTGTGGCTAAACAAGGCATAGCTTGCGCTGAAAAGTGACTCACTTACGCTCACGGTCAGGAATTGATAAAGAAATGAAGGATGCATACTGTACAGAAATAACAAAAGAATTTGCAGTTATTAGCCTGGAAATAGTTCTACATACACTTGTGCCTAAGCAAACACACACACACACACACACACACACATACAACAGGTGGGAGTTACTCTGCATTCATTGCTAAGGCAGACACCCAGACAACATCTCTCCCATTCATACTCCCTTGGGCATCTGTTCCTACTTCTGTTTTTAGCCACAGGGCTGAAGGAAAACACATCTGTGTGGGATCAAGCCTGTCCACCTGTACACCTGGTTTCAGAGCATTCTTAAGGATCTATTTTCTGTCAGGCCAAAAGTTCATCTAGCTTACAGCTCTGTTCCTTATGTCATGTCTTATTCTTAAAGTAAATGACATAAGGACACCAGGAAGACACTTTTTATTGTAACTTTCACCTGTAGAATCTAGATAAGATTGCAGATAAACTATCTTGATTAAAAATTTCATTCGATGTGAATGAGTTTTCAGATTTCAATGTGACATTGTAGAAGGAATTTCTTTTACTGACAGTTCAACTTCTTACAAAGATTTTCGGTGATTTGGTTTGACTTGAGACAGCACCGTCACTTAGGATGTTGTTTTAGGTCACCACAGAACACTGTCACTTCAAAGGTCTGAAGCTCGGGCACGTTAGTGAGTAAATGCTGGTGTCCGACACACACGGTCGCAGGCTGGCCTAACGACTCTGAGCGCCGGTGTGGGGTAAATCTGTCTGTGCTTGGCTGGTAATGAGGTCAGTAGAGAACATGCCCTGTGTCCGCCGAAGCACCGTGAGCCATGAGGCACGCTCAAATATGAGAGAGGAAAAAGAGTGAAAGAGAGATGGAGAGAAAGAGAGAGAGATAGAGAGAAAGAGTTAGCGAGAAAGCAAAGGGAAAAACGTGCCGAGGGGAAAAAAAATTAAATGTAGGCCATGTTGGTGGTTGTATAATGGCTGACGCATGACTCGTCACTCGAGCCACAGCTAGCATTGCTTTTTCAACAAGGCTCAGAGTCACCAACAATACAGGGTCATGTGCAATCAAACACTGGCTCTCGAGTTGACATGAATATGTTTAAAGAAGAGTGATGTGTATAATGAGATCATATATCAGTTAATTAACTGAATAAGAGCACATTCTTTATGATAATGAAATAATTCGACCTTTCAGACAGCACGCTGGACTGTGTTTTTCTTGATATCCTCTTAATAGGAAAAGACACAAAATGTATTTGTATAATATATTCTTATTTCTCTATTAGTCATTCTAAATCACTCTTAATTTTTATATAAGATATTTCAGTATTTTTACATTAATGTATATAGTAACTTATAGAATATTCTTGATAGCCTAGTGGTTTCACCTGGGAGCGACCTGGCAGAAATAAGTTTGAGATGATGTAAGGCAAGCCACTGATTCTCTTCTTCAAGGTGTCTGTTGTATGTTTGTATGGAGATCTCAGCTTACGTTGCATTTAGTTTGTGTTTAAAAGTGAGAATGCCGTAAGAGTGAACAGACTTCAGACAGACAGACGTTTGAAAACCAGCTTTACCTTAAAGCTCAGAATGAATGAAGGCTTGGACATCTAAGTCAGAACTGCAGTGAGATCTCACGTGTTTGGTGTCCTAAGCTGCTTTCAGACATAGCTGTAACTGTAAGTCTGCACGTTCTGCGTTGTGCTGTATATCTGACAAACATAACAGTTGGAACTCCCGAACTTAGCTGGCTCTTACACTACTCCCCTCCTAGTATTTCCGACAGACATTATGTAAATGAACTCATGTCTGAACAAAACATTGAACACGCAGAGATTCTGTTCATGCGTGTGTGTTTAACCACGTTCAACCTGTCCAACCACGCAGAGATTCTATTCATGTGCGTCGGTGTCGTTCCCACATATGACCACATACGGTCATACGTTAGCATCATATCTGAATCACCCGAAGGGTCGGACCTCCATTTGACAGAGATCCGCTATTATGCTGCGGAGGACATGTCTGAAAAAAGCTCGAGATGGCTCATGCTTAGTGTGAATGAACACCTCCAGCTGTCCCATGGCAGAGCACACCGTGGACCACACAGCATGTGCAGCTCAATCTAGAGGGATTCACTCACTTGCCAAGTGTGAATGGGGATGATGGAAGCTTAGGATGATGCTGAAATAGCAAGCTCCATCCTCAGGCCAGATGGGAGTCTGAATGAACAGCCCTGTGAATGAGTGGGGCCAGAGCAGATGACTAATGCTCCTCAGAGATGCTGAGAAGAGAGAGACACAAGCCCCTGTAGGTGCCATGTCACGGTCAGTCTCGGGTTAAAAAGGAAACATGGCAGCTGGGTGCAGCCCAGAATAAAAACAAGCAGCTTTGGACTCCACGTGTCTACAGTATATATGAGTTTGGCAGATGGTGTTCATTCAGAAATCTCTACGCCGATGCTCTAACCTGCTGCTTCTCAGATTTGGCATGCTATGTCTGACTACCTTAATCTCCAAACAAGGTGCAACTTGACAACCAGGCAGGTTGAATAGACAGCATTAGTGTTGATCTGGTCTTCTTTATCTACCAGACACTTTCCATCCATCCACCTATAGGTGCACAAGAACTAACTTTGGATCAGATTGTTAAAACACGTTCTAAATGTGGACATCCTTGTCCAGTGGCAGATGCTGGGAATCCCATCCTTTCTTTGGAGAGGTTAGAGAGGGTGTGCCTTCTCATACTGCTCCACAGAAAGGATGGCGTTCCCTGTTGGTGATGAGGCAGTTTACCAGATCAGATGGGTTCAGACTGAGCTGGGGGGTTACAGGTCCTCACAGAGCAGAGGTTGCTCAGTGAGGTTGTTGGACACAGAAACTGGGCCCTGTATGGTGACAGGGCAGGGCAGAGAAATCCTGGTGCTGACCCCTTTAAATGTCCTTTGTATGAACAATACAGAAAAGTGTATTATAATTGTATTTATTGTACACTAATAATAAGATGTTATGACTTGCAACTCGGGTTGAATCAGAGTGCCAGGTATTGAAGTTTTAGATATTTTATCTCCGCCAAGGAGGTAGCCTATATGTTTTCATCGGGGACCGGCGTTTGTTTGTTTGTCAAAAAGTGATGGATGGATTTAGATGAGATTTTCAGGGAAGGTCAGATATGACCCAAGGAAGAAACGGTTACATTTTGGGACTGATCTGTAATTCTGTCGGGATTCCAGTGGCATTTATGTATTTAGCTTAGTGGTGTAATGGCGTGGTATGGCCACGTGGTGGCGATCTGAATGGTTTCTATTCAAATGTATGACAACCTAGGAAGAACAATGCAGGCGGAGGTAGCTGCGCTCTCAGAGTGCTTTTCTAGTTGAGAATCTTTTTGGGTGAAAAATCTGAAAGATGAGCTGAAGCGTCCATATTTTTTTGACAACTGTTATTTGTCTCTTATTTATAATCCACGTTAATTTGATTATTTGTCGGTGTATTTCAGTAAATACCTGTAACCAGTGCCCTCATTTGGTTAATAGACTTACTACAGCTTCAAGTACTGCCCTACTAACCTTTTTTTTATGTGCTGGGTAAATGCGTCATATGACCATAAAAGGTATTTAAGCATTGCGTGAACAATCATTTTGACATCCATAAACTCTTATCAACTCTTGTGTAATATACTCATTCAAACCAGTAGTGGAGTGGACATTATAAATGTATAAATGATAATGAGTGTTAGGGGCATTGACCTGAAGTGCATAGCCTTTAGTCAATGGGATAATTTGTTCATATAAACCATAGAGAGAGAGAGAGAGAGAGAGAGAGAGAGAGAGAGAGAGAGAGAGGACACCCCCACAACAGACCTGCTCTTTGTGTACTGAGTGTGTGGCATCTCTTTCTCTGTTAAAGGTTCTTGCTGCAGTGTCTGGAGGATCTGGACGCCAGCTTGCGGAAGCTGAACTCGCGGCTGTTCGTCATCCGTGGCCAGCCGGCCAATATCTTTCCCCGTCTCTTCAAGGTGATTCACCAACACCTCGCGTCATTATCGCGTCACATTCATCATTGAAAGCACTTGAATAGATGTTATTTATAACCATGATTCATGTGAATTGATTGTTGCTGGCAAGTGAATGGTGTAGGGGGAGATTCTCCTCTTGTTGGTGCCAAATCACAAATGGAGAGTGATGTAAACTAATATGAAAATGCATCTACACAAAGAGATTGCAGATCTTATTGTGATTTTATTGTACTGCTTATAATATTACTGTATAGCATTTGAGATGACATATATGATTTCAGTTAGCCTAGATGAATGAATGTTGAGCGCTCACATTCAGAACATTCGCACTCAGTAGTGTGAGTTTTTTCCAGTCCTGTTTCCCCAGTATCTCCTTATGTCTATTTAATGGCAAATCATGGCAGTTGTAGATTTTCAAGTAGTACTTGAATAGTAAGTGCTTCAGTGATCCACTCTTTTAAACGCTGGTGAATTTCTGTGCAGGAGTGGAAGATCTCCCGACTGACCTTCGAGTGTGACTCAGAACCATTCGGGAAGGAGCGGGATGCGGCCATCAAGAAGCTGGCTTCAGAGGCCGGGGTGGAAGTCAACGTCAAGACCTCCCACACACTTTACAACTTGGACAAGTAAGACGCGAGATGTTACTACTACTACTACTACTACTACAACAACACACACACACACACACACACACACACACACATACACACACACACACTGCTATAGTGCTACACCCATCATAATCATGTCCCTTCCTTATCCTTATCTTTTGCTTCCTCAGGATTATTGAACTGAATGGTGGTCAGCCTCCTCTCACCTACAAACGTTTCCAGACACTGGTCAGCACCATGGACCCCCCTGACCCACCTCGGGAACCGCTCAGCAAGGCCTTGATGGGCAGATGCACCACGCCTGTGTCTGAAAACCACCAGGAGAAATATGGAGTCCCCTTACTGGAGGAGCTAGGTGGGTAGCCATAATGCAATATTAGATTTGACCAGCAGAGGGAGGCAAAGTGCACATAACCACTACTAATCAACTGTTAAGCTGATGTTACACAAGGCAACTTTTTGAGCAATGCTGTAGGGCAGAGTCCCCGAGGATTGTGCCTCTGGCCTGTTCCCATTAATGTTAGCCAATAGATCTTAAATCATCAGTAGGCATATTTTTATGATCACCCAATCATAACACATAGAACTGGTTATGTGGTTGCCCAGCAACATTGCTCAAAAAGGTTCCCCATGTACCATCACCTTTATAGTTACACCATTGTACCATGATTCTCTTGCACACATTGTAATATTTTCAATGGATGTGGCATTGTAGTTGGGTTCAAAAGATCTATGTATAATTTTCCTTTGTGTCTCGTGGCAGGTTTCGACACAGACGACTTGTGTCCTGTTGTGTGGCCTGGAGGAGAGACGGAGGCTTTGACCAGGGTAGAGAAGCAGTTTGGAAAGGATTCGGCCTCGGTAAGCATTCGTCACTGCGTTTTGTGTGTATTTTGTGTCTGACATTCATCACTGTGTGTATTTGCTCGCAGTCAAAAGTAGATCAATTGTTGCTCTGATTTTATGGGTTTATTATTAAAGCGATACTTTTTTGAATTGGTGGGGTTAGAATTGATGGGGGTGGAAGTATTAGTTAGGTATGTTGACCTTGATTCATTTGAATTAATTAATTTAACACTTGATTATTTAAACGACTAATCCAGAAGGAGTAGAACCCCACCTCCCTAGACTCCTCTTCACCCCTATCCCTTATCACAGTAATACACACATACACACACAATACGCAGTTTACATTAATGGCTTGTGCTGTGTTCTCCAGACCCTGCAGGAGATCTTTGAGAGGCCCAAACTGAACAGCAGCCTGCTGGTGGCGAGTCCTGTTGGCCTGAGCCCGTACTTGCGCTTCGGCTGCCTGTCCTGCCGCCTTTTCTACTCAAAACTCACTGAGCTCTACAAACAGGTAAGTCAGCCCTGGCATTGATTTCATTCATTTGATCACTTAATTGATAATAAATAATTTAATATGGTCTGTTTTCCATGAATACAGAGTTGTAGTATATAGTTGATGATAGAATACAGTGTTTGTCTAAGAAAATGACCGACACGTTTAGATGTTTCCTCACTGAGTTGCTCCGCTTCCTCACTTTCAAGATCAATAAGAAGCCCAACTACGACAAGCTGCTTTGGCGTGAGTTCTTTTACACCGCGGCCACCAACAACCCACGCTTCGACAAGATGGAGGGCAACCCCATCTGCATCCGCATCCCCTGGGACAAGAACCCCGAGGCCCTGGCCAAATGGGCGGAGGCCAAGACGGGCTTCCCCTGGATCGACGCCATCATGACCCAGCTGCGGCAGGAGGGCTGGATCCACCACTTGTCCCGCCACGCCGTGTCCTGCTTCCTGACCAGAGGAGACCTGTGGATCAACTGGGAGGAGGGCATGAAGGTACAGTGGACAGAGACTGGGGCAGCACAGGGGTGGGGTGTGAGAGGGTGTTTGGGTGGTGACTAAGAGGAGAGATCTTATGTTATGGCCTAATGGTTTTAAAGTTATGCATGGACTTCAGGTTCGATAGATAGATAGATAGATAGATAGATACTTTATTGATCCCCAAGGGGAAATTCAAGAACCAGAAATTCAGTATTCATATATGTAAACTTTTCAGTGGTTGGCCTTGACATGAGATGCATTTCCTCTGTTTAGATCCATTGTTAGCATGTTCAGTACACCACATCGTAGCAGTGAACAAATGCAGTTGCTATAGACAAAAGCGTCTGCCAAATACCATAACCACAAACACCTTCTCTCCGTCCTCCCTCTCCTCCCTGCAGGTGTTTGAGGAGTTGCTGCTGGACGCTGACTGGAGTATGAATGCTGGCAGCTGGATGTGCCACTCCTGCAGTTCCTTCTTCCAGCAGTTCTTCCACTGCTACTGCCCGGTGGGCTTCGGCCGCCGCATCGACCCCAACGGGGACTTCATTCGGTGAGTTTTACTTCTAGCATTTCCCCCGTAGCGCCTGCACAGCAGCTCTTGGAAAGCAGGGAATTTCTGCACTTAGACTCCTTTCTTTATTTATATCCAGACTATGTACTTACAAACTAATATACACTCTGCTGTTATTACAGTTCAATGTTTCCATAAGGTTCATGTCTACATGTATATTATTAATTTACATTGGGGAAAAAACAATGGGCCACAATTCTATTATGATCAACATTAAGAATGGCATTTGGCTGTGCACTGATTCCTGGCTGTTTCATTGCATGTTCTGCGCCTGAAGACTTGTCTTCTCAGTAGGCACTAAGCTCTGGGGTTTTGAGGTTGCCAGGTAGAGAGTCATCTTCGATTGGTGCAATGTCCTCTCAGCTTTGAGACAGGTTTATGGTCTCTCTTTAGCTTATTAGATCAGTCATGGAAGTTCAATTTACAAGGCAAGACCAGGCACCATGAAATCCTGCTCCCAGGCTGCTTGCAGTTTAGTCACTCTAGTGCCCTTATCTTGCTGATTTCAGGCCAGTTGACACAGTCTATTTCCTCACTCTGATCAGGGGGGAAAATAGGAGGTGATCTGTCTCGAGATCAGCAGGTTAAGGGCATGCTAACATGCTTTATCACCCGGAGAGATGAAATACTCTCTTCTGATTGGCTGGTGAGGTGGCCATTAATTCTGAAACACCTATGAAATAGAAGGTGATCCCGGGCGGAGGAAACTCTCTGCTGTGCGACGGGGAGTAATTTGCCTCTCGCCCCCCGTCCGTTAATTCCATATAACAGGACACCTCAGCGGCCGTTATCCCTTATGTACTGTACTAGTGGCCCCTCTGCTGTTGCGGCAGGAGGGCGGTTGCTTTCAGCCTCTGATCATTGTGATGAGGCGCTGCGGTTTAATCTCTCCCTATGGTTACAGACGCTACTTGCCTGTCCTCCGAGATTTCCCCGCCAAGTACATCTTCGATCCGTGGAACGCCCCGAAGGAGGTGCAGGTGGCGTGCAAGTGCGTTGTGGGAGTGGACTACCCCAAGCCCATGGTGAACCACGCCGAGGCCAGTCGCCTCAACATCGAGAGGATGAGGCAGATCTACCAGCAGCTCTCGCGCTACAGAGGCCTCAGTAAGACAGTCCAGCTGCTCACTTCTGTCCCTCTCCTTTCTAACTCGGTCTCTTCAATGTACTGTACTCGCTCTTGAGCTTTTCTCAGTCTAGTTTTCTCTATCTCAATTTTCAACTCTGTCTCTCATTTTCACTTTTTCCTGCATCTCATTCTTTAACTTTGCCATGTTCTTCTTAACATTTGTGTATATTTATTTCTTGTCAGTTTGTTTGTTTCGTCTGAGTAATGATATTGTGTGTCTACTCCCACAGGCTTGCTGGCCACTGTACCGTCCAGCCACGGGGAGGATGTCAATGTGAACGGGCTCAAAGGAGTAGTAGCGCCCTCTTCTGGCAAAAGGCGCCGCGGGAATGGACATGGTGAGCTCCCTCACAGTTGAGGCAGTAATAACATTGTCAGCTGAAAATAGAGTTGAGATCCATGTCTCTGAATAGTCTTTGCAGAGTTTGGAATAAGTTATTAAAAATAGATTAAATGCAATGACCAGACTATATAAGAGTTGTCTATACAGAGGAAAATGTTCATCTAAATGGCAGGCATATTATAAATTGCAAAATTGCAAGATGATATGTAAGAATAAGACTATATTGCAGAGCTAAAACCATTGATCTGAATGAGTAAGAACATTCATCTGTAAGAACAAACCGTCGTTACAGCCTTGTGGTCCCTGCAGACCTCATCAGCAAAGCCTTCATGTGACAGCACCGCTGAGCCGTGCAGCAGGGGGTTTTCATCACTGTGTTGTGTTCCCGTGTGGACAGGCAGCCGCAGGGACCATCGGCCAGGGGAGGAGCCCGCTGGACCCAGCGGAGTGAAGCACCGCAGCGCTGGACCCACGGAGACTCCGAGTACGTACGGTATCTGCTGGCTACACTTCAGCTGCTAGCAACGGCTCTCAAGCCAGAATCCACAGTCACACTTAACTTGGATGATCTTGACACACTACCAACAGATACTCACATAGTAAACAAACTGTTGTTTGACACTTTGTTAACAACAATTTCTGATGAAGGTTAGAGGTACTTGTTCAGCAACAAATTTAGATTCTGAACTTGAATTTCAACAAAACAAATTGCTAAAGTCTCTGTAGGCCGACTGTGCAAGTAAAGCATTATATTATTCTGAATGTAACCTTCCAGCATGCTTTGCTGTCTACTTGCAATATGTAATGTGCAGTGTAGTGTAGTGTAGTGGAATGCATGTGTGTAACCTTGCTGCTCTCTGCAGACTGTCGTGGGATAGTCCAGTCTGGCCACGGAGGAGCTGGCGCACAGTGCCAGGGAGACTGCACCCACTTTGTCATTCCACAGCAACCATGTAAGTAGGCTGCACTGTACCACACCACACCTCCCCTCCCCTCCCTTCAACATACAGTATGTAAGGGATAACACTGAGGTGCCCAGATACAAGAGATGGACACTGTGCAGAGCGGCACGTAATTAATTCCATGTATTGGGACACTTTGAAGGCCATTATCCCACTTATTTCCCTGGTTGCCACTCATGTATGGCATGCATTTATAACACACAAAGGAAATATGCGGTTTATTTTTAAAATAAGTCGACCTTTTCAGTTTGTTGTACTACTTTCTTTGGCTTAGATACCTTTGTAAAATAAAATCCCTGGCACTCTGGCTCTGTTCAGTGATCTTATGTTCTGTTTTATTTATTCTCTCTCTCTCTCTTTCTCCCTCTCTTTGCTGTCTGATGTGTCAGACCGACTACACCGCCTAGGTAACGGTGGGTCGGGGAAGAGAGAGCACGAGTCGGAACAGGAAGCTGGAGGTTACAACGGTTTGCCGACATCCGCCCTCAAGGTCCAGCGGCACAACAATGCGGTGAGTCGTCACGCTACAACACATTACACAGGTCATGGACAAAGTCTGCATGCGCAGTGGCAAAAGGTAACTCTCTCTTGTCAGATAACTTAATGAAGATCTTCATCTATATGAAGTTTACAAGCATTCATATGGATAAGTCAGAAATGCCTTAATACATCACTCTCAGATTTATGCTAATATACATAAGAGTAGTTAAAATATCTAAAATTTAAAGGTTATATTGTTAAACTCGTGTGGCAGCTTCTGCCTTTTTGAACTGATGATTTAAGACCCATCTTGGTCTTTGTTCACAGGCAAGAATAAAGAGAAAAAAGTTACACATATGACTAGGAGTGCTGTACTCTCGTTTTCTTTTATTTATTCCGTATGGGCACAAGCATCCAGTCAGCTTAATATTTCGGAAGTTGAGCGCGTTCTATGTACTTTATTAAGACCCATCTTGACCAGAGACTCTAATATCTTTGATGAAGTCATTTGAACACGCATGTAACATGCAATTGTATTCAGTCACGGTATTCAGTACTTTGTGAGATCAACTTGACTGACTGTGCGTGTCTTTGTTTGTTGCAGAAGAATGCAGCTCAGCCGGAGGAAAGAATGACTATGCCATCATGAGACGTTCCATGTACAGACAGATATATAGATATTGTGCTATACTATATGTGCTAAATGTATATCATCTGTTTTTTTTATTATTTAAAAACAAAACAAAACAAAAACTAAAAACATCTGTGCTTCAAACAAGAAAAAAAAATGTTTTCTATCAAAACAGTAGGTTTGTTGTTACAAAAACATGTTGGACCCAAAGGTAGATTTGATTGCCCTGATAAATGTGCAATTGGATTATTTTAAACCGAATGAATCAATGAGATGTTTTAAACTTTTTTACCCTTCTATGATGGAAGGCTCTCTGTGAACAGCTCTTTGTAGTAGTGTCTTATGTACTCCTCTACGCCTCTTTGACAAAAAACTCCTCAGACCTTGCAAAGTGTTTGTTTTGGGGATTCTGCTGAATGTTGCCAACAGTCCAATAGGAGCTTGTGTAATTGACTGACATTCACCAGCAAATGACTTACCGTAAAACCCTAAAACTGCCAGTGTATTCTTTTAGTCAGTCATACATTAAGGGGCTTTATATTTTTTTTCATAGGTCTGTATCAGACCTGTCAGTTCCAGCCCTTTCATGCTCAAATTGTTTTGTCTAGGAGAGCAACTATACCTCTATCCAGTACTTCTAGTCCAGTCTTCTGTACCCACCTGCCATCTCTCTATGGAGATGGCAAATGATGATGGGAGGGCCGCATGTAGTTCTCAGCCTGGTCACCGCTGAGTAGACAACTATGTACTCAGGCACTTGCCTGCGTGCCAAGATAGCAAGGCTGTGTGTAAAGTGTGCGGCCGTCCGTCATCTTCCGTGACTGGCGTTTGGCAAACATGCTGGGTTGTTCCTCTGTAAGCTGTTTACATCAGGGTGGAAAGGCTGGTATTATTGTGCATTGCCAACAGAATTATCCAGACCTTCATGACTGGTTTCCCCTTCCATGACATTGTGTTCTCCTCTCATGGCACAAGTACAAGCCTTCTTTTTGCTATCTTTGATTTAACTGTGGCGTGACCAGATGGATAAATTGCCCGGTCACCTTCTCTAGGGAAAGCAATGTGTAGTAACCCTCCCGTCTTCCATATTGTACGCCATTATCATGGCAACTCTCAAAACTACTCTGACATATCCCTGGGAGAGAAGACACAGCTGGAGTCTGTGGCATTTGGCAGTAGTGCTACCAAATATGCATCCGCCCCTCATGTTTCTGGAGTTGTCCTGGATCCCTCAAAAAGGTTTTGCCAGCAGCTTTGCATGTTCCTCTTATGTTCTTCATTGACTTTCTGTACACAACATTTGATGATCTGAAAGCTGTACATTGTTGCCATTGTGTTTTCATTTTTCTACTGAAATTCAATTTTTCCTTTTTTGCTTCAATTGTAAATTTATATATAAAAAAATGCTGTAAAAAAAAGCTCTAGTTTGTGCATATTGTACCACATTAGACGACAAATAAAATTGGTTGCAAAACACCAATTGATATATATTGTGTTGTGATGAAATATTTCTTTAATTCCATACATATGTCTGAGCCATGTAGCCTGTTATGTTATACTCAATGAAGTCTGGTCTTTATCTGATAACTGTAGCTTGCTTATCAGAGGGTTGTTCACTTCCCATTATGAAGCAGTGCATATCAGTAGGCCTCTTTGTGTGCATGTGTGCATAGCTCTTTTGAAGGCTGGTGAGAGAATACTCAGCACAGTGCCAAAACATTCACAAACAGGATCCACTAAGCTAAGGGGACAGAAGCACTCATTACACATAACCATCACAGCCAACACAACACTAAAAGGCAAGACACTCTACCAAAGCTGACATACTTACATCAACAAAAAGCAGAACAAAAACCCATGTCACCTGGATGAAATAATTTCCAATATGGCTTTATTATAACCAGAGGAAAAAAAAAAAAAAGATTTAACATTTCTCAGTTAGCCCCTGAATCTGAATTGGCTCTGATTCTTCTCCATGCAAGATCTGGGTCAGTTGCATTCCAGAGCAGACAGCTAATAAGGCACGGACTTCAAACACAGTACACTCTGACATTCTAATTATGTTGAAGTACAAATCCTTTAGGGCTGTGTTGAAATACAGTAATTCCATAGATATCTTCATACAGATATGTTTTTTTTTTTTTTTTTTTTTTTAAGACAGCCAGGGGCATGCTGCAAAGAATAGCCCTTGTTCAATAAATATCTTATCTTTTTTATTTCATTCAGTTTACACTCTTTGGGAAGTAAAAACATACAACTCTGGATACAAATGAGTAGTGAATAACCAATGTGGTTTTGACAATAATCCACAGTACACTTGGGTAAAATACCAGCAGTCATTTTTCAGTCGGTCAGTCTAAGACAGTTGTTGGTGGTAAAGGTTTTTTTCTCAATCAAATGCTTTATGATCACCTTATTTTGAGACAGGCCAGTCTGAGATGGAATCCTGAAGATGTACAACATAGAAAACACACAGCACACAACAAAACAACCAAAGATCTACAAATAGTATTGCATTTCAACAGCTTTCAAAAATATCTGAAATGATTGTCTTCCACTGGATGGAGAAGTAATCAGGTGTCTAAATATAGGGTGCTCTCTCACCACAAGAAAAAAACAAACCACAACCAACAAACAAACAAACAACAAAAAAAAAAAAAACAGACAAAAGAACACAGGCACACACATGGGCACATATGTGCGCGCGCACACGCGCACACACACACACACACACACACACACAGCAACATTAAAAAGTAATTGCAAGAGGTCCCAGATACACCCCTGTTCATGCACACAAAATAGAGCACTATGTCAACACAACAGGTCACCATCATCTGGAATAGTGTTATGGCTCAGGGGGGGGCGGGGTGATGACAATTGTCCTTCCTCTCTCCATCATCATCATCATTTTCATTTTCTTCTTCTTCATCCTCATGTTCTGCAGCACGATCATTGTTGTCAGCATATGTTTCCCTGCACGTCCATTGTCCCTCACTCTGCCTTGTCCTTCCTCTTGGCTGTGAATGGGACTTTGTTGGCCACTGTGGAGCCCACACTGGACACACCACCTGCCACGGCAGACACACCACCCTTGACCAGACCAACCCCCACGGAAGGTACAGAGGTGACTGCAGATTTTGTGATCTCATAGCTCTTCCCTCCAAGCCAGGCCACGCCGCCAACTGTCGCCCCGACAACGGTCTTGGTGGCACCAAAGAGACCTCCGGTCACTCGCCAAATCATGCCAGGCTGGACCACCGGGTGTTCTTTCCCATCTTTCCCATCTTTTCCATCTTTGGCATCGGTGGCTAGGGAGCGCAGAATGAGACAGAATTCAGCACAAGTAAGACTTTTAGATGAAGTTTTCAGGACTGAATTTGATGTATGGAAAATAGATGTTCCTCCTGCTCATACTTTTATCCAGTGCCTGATAACAGGGCTACATATAGCCAGCTGTTCCTACATCCAACACAACTAATAGGCCTACTCAGGGAATGTTGAACCTGGCGGTTTCAAAAGAGAGACAACAAGCCTAAACATATTCCAGCTGTTCAGTAAATCGGCATAGTAATGGTTAAACATGATTGTTCACCTTCTAAATACAAGAAATACTAGGCTACATACAGCATAACAAAAAAGGAACACGATTCTGACTTTCTGGCGTCTCTTTGGGGATTCTACCCTCGAGGGCCCCACACACCACCCTACTCTTGCGCATGCATATTGGTTACACAAATAAACAGCAGCACCTCCCTCGACGATTATCTGACGCTGAAATAACAACAAGCAACACTTCACCTAGGATTACAAAAATCCCTGGCCGACACTAAACCTGCAGATATAGTACAAACAGAGCCATATAGATAGGCTACATGTATCTATATGGCTAGATCTGGGTACAAACTATCAGGTAAAACATTCTATTGAGTCATCGATAAAGGCCTAGGTTACATTTTACATACCTTCAACTGGATCGCTGTCTGAACATTCTGGTTCTCGGCACTCAATAATGCCACTCTGTTGTTGCACTTCCGAGTTAACGTTCTGTCAAAGAGGGTGAAAATTAGATAGGGCGCATATACAGTGTGATAATATTAAGGTGCAGAACAAACAGGGGGGAGGCATGTGAAGTGGAAAAACGTGATGAGTGATGACCTCGGAGATAGCCAACCCTATGTTTTCTTAACGACAGGTACAATAAAGACTACTTTTACTGAAGCCTTACTAAAAATAGCCCATTATCCCTATAGCATGGTGACGTTTCCAGTTTGAATGTTTTAGCCTACGTAAGTTAGGACATATGGTTCCACATTTGCCACTGGTAGCCTACGGCTCTTATAATGATCTCCTTACTAAAGTTGGGAGTAAAAAAAGTGCCATTTGCAAAAAGCATCAAACCCCATAAACGCTTGACCTAAAATGTAACCATATGCAATTAAAAATGCAAAAGGCCAGCAAAATAATTTAGGCAACCACATGCGTTGTCCCTGAACATATTAGCTGAGGTGTAATTTAGGGCCTTCAAACACAGTTTACAAAATGATAACGTTATAAGCCTACTGACGCCAATCCTATGTAGGCTAAATAAACTAATTAAACGCATATCAATCACCGATCCAATAGCCTATTGGTTTTCTTGCAAACTTTCTATTGTTTTCTCTCAGTATTGTCCAGCCTTCCTTCCATAGCTGATCTTATGCGTGGGTTGTTAAAAAACATCCATATGAAATCCATATCCTTACCTTAACCATTGTTTCCAGCACTTTCTGCGTCCAGCGGCAAATTATTGTTATCTAAGGTTACGTCTCCTAAAATCCCACCTGCGACAAATGAGTGGTGGATTTTGGTCCAACTGGATCCTCCTTTTAACAATTTATCAGGTTCTTCTTTAAACACCACGGCGCCGCGCTAGCAATTGCGCTTCTATTCTTCACTGGAGAGGGCTTGCGAGGTTGCAGAACTTTTAGAAAAAAAATAAGGGGTTTTACTGAGTGCTCTGCCGACGTGGCGCTCTTCTCCTTACGATCTTCCCCTGTAAGCAACCGGATCTTGCGTCACCTGGACAAACCGTTCATATAGAATCAGGGACAGTGCTTTAGGATGATCATTACACCAAGACACGATCGAACACAAGTATTCAGTGGTTAATCAACTGTATCGGTAAAAGAGCCAGCGGAAGGAATGTCATGGCCAGCGTCTCTCCTCCCCGCTCCATCCAGCAGTCTTTCCGCCCTGCAAAAAGTTACAAGAGATTTTTCAACATGCTCTTGTCTGTCACTCTGCGGAGTGCTATTAAGCTCTAAAATAGTTGTATCCAAACCTGTTATTCTCAATGCTTTAGCACTGCCGAGTTATTATGTTACAAAACACGTTTGCTTTCATGAGCCTGCAGTCTACGAATAATTTGCAGCAGCTGTAAGTGCATCATTGGACGTATGGAAGAAGGGAAAGTGCTTCCAGATATGATATTCTGATATGCTGCAGATTAAGACACACTCCCAGCAAACTGCTCTACATTTGAATATTTTAATGACTTTGATCATTCGGGCAAATGACACGGAGAAATGGCACAGACACGACTTTACATTTGATTTTTATTATGATAAATGCCTGCACTGCAAAGGACGGCAATGCTGGAAGTCCTATTCTGTGATGTTGATACCGATGACCTGTGAAAGGGGGTGGCCTTGTCTAAAGTGACAACTCTCCCTCACAATCTTTCACTAGGAGGAGGGAATTTCAGCCTGGGTAATGACAGGGTAATTTGCCCAGTAAGCTACACACAAAATACAGTTTAATCAGCTGGAGGTCTAAGAAATGTTGCCAGCACATTGCCATATGAAGATAGGCTCAGTTAGCTCAGGTCAATGCAGTAGCTGTGCAGGCATTCTGATTATCAGATGGGCATTCCAGAGCATGAAAGCAGATTACGTTGATTATCTGATTGAAATTCAAAAGCATGGAGGTTCTACAACAGCAGTATTACAGATGGGGGAAGTTGTGTGTCATCCCAAAGGGATCTCATGCAATGATCAGAAAACTCAAATGCATTAGACAGACTTTTAAAGCTTTGCATTATCTTAAATACTATTGTAATAGTTTTCACCAACTCTGATAAGTGACTCTGATCAGGGTATGTACCCGTTTTGGGCTCAACATCACTTACAAAATGTCACAACACGTGCCCACTTTATAGGTAAACAATACAATACAGGTCAGTCATGTACAGTATACTTAGTCACGTATAAAGGCAGAGAACGCTGATAAACTTAACAATGTCACAAAATAGTCAGATAGTGTAAATATAGCATACGTACATAAGAGACCATTTGTATGTCCAAATTACTACGATGGAAATGTCACAAAGCAACCGGACAGCATTGGGAAGCACTGCTCATTGCATAAGTAAATGGTACAGTAAGCATGTGATCTTGTCATGAAGCATTTGTTTGGTCAAGTTGTAATACCCGTGACGGTTCCTCCTGCTACCGGACACAGAAAACCTAGGACCTGAGTCTCTAGGATTTTTGTGGATTAGAATCCTATGAGGTCATCAAAGAAATTCAAAAAGCTAAAATCCACTGGCTACACAACACCTACAAGAGTAGCTTTCATTGCATTTCAGTGCAGCCTTTTAAATTCCTACATTTGAACCAAACTGCATTTAAAAAAAAAAAAAAAAAAAATCAACAGTTCCTTGAGACCCCTGAATGTAAACACAGTTTATCAAGTGAATGGCAGGTGAGTGACCTGTTGGTCAGAGAGAGTGCAGCGCTTGCCATAATCCTGGTAAGGTGTTGAAAGCCAAACGCAAGGATGCCTTATTAATCTTCAAACTCACCCACTCTGTTAAAAGAAGAACAAAAACAAAACAGTACCCGCTAAATAATCCCTAATTCAGGAGGTAGCCAGACACATCTGCAGACAAATTAAAACATGTCCAATCCTCCTTAGCAGGACCCCCCTTCCCATCTGGCCTTTTACAGTGTCTCATCCAGTTATCTCTGACAGGACGGGGCTTCTGTCTGTGTTCTTGTTCCGTCGTCAGCACTGAAGTCTCAAACGCACCCAGTCTCTGAGGTCTACGCTTACATGGAGAGGTGGATACGGAGCATCAGGGAGATGGGAATGGGATGGGAAAGAGAGTGAAGGTTTCCCATGATGCATATGTGCAGTCAGCGCTGCGCGTCTGGCGGACACACGCGTCGACCTGTGACGGGACGAGCCATGGCTCAGAAGTCAGAGAGAGCGACTACAAGCTGGAGGAAAAGACCCAACTTCTTCAGCAGAGCTATACATTTGTGCCAGGACACCCCAAGTCCCCAGCACACATGTGCACAGGTTGTGGAAGGAGGACACCTTGAACCACATGCAGATCAGCCAACAAATGCCAGTCAGCGTTATGCTGAACTGATGTGGTGGGTCGAGCATAACAAATGGAAGGAACAATAAAAAAACAGTCTGAGCCAAAGCACTGGTTTAGTGTCTGGTAGTGAGTGGGTCGTTCTGGGGGAGGGGATGAGGGTGTCCATGGTGTGTGTGTGGTGCAGGGGACCGCCGCCGCCACTACACGACCTCTACATGACCTCGCTGCTGATCTCCTGCAGGCGGTGGGCGTCGGGGGTCCAGCTGCACGTGCGGCCCTCGTTCTCCGAGCTGCAGCGCTTCTTCCCCGCGGAGACGCCGCCTTTACATTCCGTTTCGTCTCCCTGGGCGACGGCGTCGTCCTCCGACAGCTCTCGCTTCACCCCTACCTCCATAGGATCATCTGCCATGTCTATGACACAGAGGTAACACATTATACATGCATATATTATATACACTACCATTATTTGGAGTCAATTAGAAATGTCTTTGTTTTCATCATTGCAATATGCAATATCTACATAAGTATTAACATGCCTATTATCAGCAACCATTCATCCAAAGGCACATTCTGTCTTTTGCAATTATGTAAGCACATAACGCAATCAGAAAACTGCTGCCCTGATTAGGAATAATGCAACTGATCTCAGCTGGTATTCTGTCTATAATGGAGTGGAATGGACCCCAAATGGTTGTGTGTGTGCGCGTTTGTGTGTGATATAAGTGTGTGTGTGTATATATTATGTATTCATTTCACTGTAAAAGCATTACAGCCACACAACCTGTCCTTCCTAACCACAGAGACCAGCTGCACAGCAGAGGCTAAAGACTAAATGTGACAACACAACTTAATGCAGGGTCACAAAACTGGAATATCCAGACACACCCATGTACACACGCATTTGAACAGACTTTAGTGTATACTTTGTATCTAAGCTCAAAATGAATGTATAGGCTATATGCGTGTGTGTGTGTGTGTGTGTGTGTGTGTACCTCTGGTGAGCTCAGTGGTGTTTGCTTGTTCAGTGCGCACTGTTTTCATCAGAGCCATGTTCCTCTGGCTGGCATCCAGGTGGTTCACAATGGGCAGTGGGTAGTCCTTACCTACACCACGCGCACACACACACACACACACACACACACACACAGAGGGAGCAGAGGGTCGTACAAGTTAACATGAAGGTCAAAGCCTTCCTTGCCAGGGACTGAATCAGATAACATGTTAATTTCCACTACACCCCATTGGTCTTCCAGCTAAAGCCAGCAATCTAAACAAATGTGATTCAGCTTACTGTAACAGCCTTTATCATGAGCATGGCACTTGAATGCTAAATGTTCCATTTTTCTTGTTTAAAGTGCAAAGGTTGGAGTGGTCTCGTCACAACACCATGAGTACAGTACAGTCAGACAATCTGGGTCACAGAGGTCAAAGTCTGTCTCTGTTATGTCAACTTCCAGAAGTTGACACTTGGCACACAATTATAATAAAGAATGTCTGCTCCAGACACCAATCACCTGACAGGAGTTAAAGCTCCTACATGAACCTCTGCTGCTCATTCACATCCCCAATTAGATAGATTAGAAAATAGAAATAAAATAAAAGTAATTCTTTTCTAAGGAAGAGCAGAGTTATTTGCACCATAGACTGCCACTCTTAAGTTAAGATCACATTTTCACACTTCTACATGAATTATCGAAGAGCATAAAAGGAAACTTTACCAATGATGCATCCTGCCTGGAGCTGCACATCTTCCGGAGCATTCCAAGGCTCATAGATGTATTTAGATGGGAAGTTTTTCAGTACAGGCAAGTACTTCCTGCAAAAGGCACGGGCAAACAGGAAGCACAATCACCACGAGTTTACCAACGCCAATACACACATCGCACAAACAATGAAACAATGCACACAAAAAAACAGTGTTACAGCATCAGGACACCAACAACTCTTGTGCAATGGTGTTTCTCCACCCAGCAACACTGTGTGGTTTTGGGATCTTCCTGCCAGTTCAAATTCCTCTTTTATCACCACTGCAGCTGCCTCTGAATAGATACTGAATTCCTCAAATGAGGATGAAAGAAAGGGAGAGATGTCAAACATCTTCTATGGCACTGTGGTGTAACTGGCTACTGCGCCTCTATCTCATCTGGATCCAAATGCCCATATGGACTCAGCTATGAGTCTCTCTCTCTCTCTCTCTCTAAAAGCCCAAGCTACGTATACATTTCCTGAAGTGTTTGCCATAATAAGAATTCACAAGAACACAAAGAACTTACATCGTTCAAGCATTTATCATTAACTTAATAAAACATTGTCAATATGTCTTGCACACCATTATTGGTATTGCTGTATTACTTCCAATATTACTTCCATAGTCTGCTCTGACCTGAGGTAGTGTCCATCCGGGTCAGTCCGTCGGCCAAAGCGGACAGGGCAGAAGATGCGTGTGTACTGGTGGAAAAAGGCACTGGCAGACAGCCACATCCAGTTTCCCGCGTTTATACTGTAGTCAGCATCCAGCAGGAACTCCTCAAACAACTGCACACACACACAGAGGCACCAGAGTTATACCCATATACTCATTCCTATTCACCTTGTGACCCTCTCCAAAGTTTAGGCTTCACATATATGAATACTGAACCTGATGTACATAAATAACTTTAAAACCATTAGGCCAACCTCTTAGTCATTACCTAAATACCCTCCCACACCCCACCCCTGTGCTGCCCAGTCTCTGCCCTCTGTACCTTCATGCCCTCCTCCCAGTTGATCCACAGGTCTCCTCGGGTCAGGAAGCAGGCCACAGCGTGCCGGGCTAGGTGGTGGATCCAGCCCTCCTGCCGCAGCTGGGTCATGATGGCGTCGATCCAGGGGAAGCCCGTTTGAGCCTATGGAATCCACGCATCAACAGGCATTTGTTTTTATTTTGCGGACAGGATGTAACAACTCCTCTATACAACAACAGTATGAATATGAAAACAGCATGAATAAAGAACAGGAAGCAGGTGTAAAGCAATATAGAGCATAGAGTACAACAAGCTTGGTAAGCTTTGTAATTGAAAACTCCTTCAAAATCTGCCTTAAAATACAGTTTTATGAGTGCAGAATTAGTTTCAAATGTACATGGACTGATTGGAATGACCAAAATAATTTCCTGTCTAGGGTTGGAAACCGGGCTTTTAAAATGTTCTGTGACTAAGCTTTTTAAAAAGTTCTGTGACTAAGCCTGTCTGAAATGGTAACGATATAATAGGTTATTTTCATATGGGTAATTTTCATTGAAAGAAAATGAATGGGATTTTACTTTTAATGTACCATTTAATGATGTGTAAGGATAAACCTGTAATACATCTGTGCAATGACATTCTTTTCTGGATGTAGGGAAGCTTCATAAGCTAAGGTAATGTTAAGTTGTCAACCATCGGTTTGAGCTATTGAGTTCCAGGCAACAGAATCGTTTTAAAAGTATTAATTTAGCAATAGCATCGGACAAAGTCGAACGATACCCCACCCTTGTCTGGATATACTGTGCTCCCACAATACAGAGCATGAGTGTGTGTTCCCCCGTACCATTTTCCACTTTTCTAAGGCTTCCGGGTCTTCATACCAGCCGATCTGCAGGCAGATGGGGTTTCCCACCATCCGCGTGAAATTGGGGGTGGCCAAGGCGACAGTGTAGAAGAACTCCCTCCAGAGCACCTGGCCTTGCAGTGATACTGGAGGCAAGGAGTGGTTCTTCGACTGGGGGTCCAGGAGAGGAGACCGCGGCCACGGGGTAGAGATAGGGGAAGGAGAAGGGTAGAGGAGGGAGGGAAATACAACTGATTAATTAAAATCATTTCTTGCCTAGTCGGTCTCTGGAGCCAAGCACAACTCACAGGCCAAGGTAGTGTTTGTGAGCTATCTACTGAGGCCTGTTGCCTTCTCTACCTGAGGAGGCGTGTCCGTTGAGGAGAGTGATGACCACGCTCCCGAAACTTTGAAAGGGAAATTAAAGTAATACAATTTACATACCAGTACATTTAACTAACTCACTTATCAAAACAACAAGCAACAAATCGGATCTTAAACGCAAACTCACTGAAATTAGTTGAGGTCCTGAACATGACCTCTAAAGTAATTGGAAATGACCACACAGAGGATCTTCTCCCCTATTGTCCACATTAACACCTGCATGTATGTAAATGCTACACAAGCACCCCGATAACCAATCAGAATTAAGGGGAACCGAATCGTGTCAGAAGTTGTCATACTATGAAAGACGTGCAAATGAACAATTTGCTTGCTTGTGAATAAAGGAAATATATTTTATCAAGCAACTTTGTCACTCATTGGACTAATAAGCAGGTAAGTTGTGTTCAAAACTCCAGTGGTAGTGTTGAGGTATGTGCATCACGGTCAGCCCATGTTTCAAGCTAGTTTGAGAAAAACAAATGAGAAAGCAATGAAATGCCATGACAACGACATTGCCTTGTACCCAATAAAGAAATAAGCAGCGGAATGAAGACATTTCTCTGGCCATTTATAGAATATAATATCAGAGAAAACCAATTTCAGCTCATTTTAGCATGACTGGGCAGTAACAGTAACTAGAATAACAGCCTCAAGATAATAGCATTTGTGTGCCTTTTATGCAGACAATCATGTGGTCAATCTTGGAAAATAAAAAATAAATTACAGGAAATGAAGGAGAACCAAGAACACTCTAAAAACAAATGTATTGAAATGTGTTTAAAAACAAAACAACTTGTGTTGTTTTTAACACATCTCTCTGTCCAGAATCTCCAGATATGTACAATACAATTAATGCGGTGACCTTTTTTAATTGTTACACAACAGGTGTTTAAAATTACACAACTTGCGTTGTTTTTTAAACACTCCGTGTCCAGATAGGAACAACACATTCATGTTTATGAGTGTAGGAGTAAGCACTAGAGTGGGTAAAGTAGGAAGAGGGGAAATAAGCATATTTAGTGGTTGCTGTGTAGATCTAATCCAGTCCTTTCAATACTGATATCATGGCTGTGTTATGTTTTGGGCTAAAGGCTACTGGGCTGGACATCCAGTAGAGTCTTGCCTATTTGGGACAGCAGGGCTTTGAAGAGCAAGTTCCAAGGCAGGTTCTCTGTAGCCAACTAGGTTATGACTGTGGAGGGTGCACGGTTCTCCCAATTACAAGTTTGTTTACCATCAAAATGGCTTTGAAGCTGTTACATTAAGATAGAAACTGGTATGGGATGTTTTCTAAATCGTTATTTCCCCTAAAAGGAAACCCTCTTGATCAATGAGGGTTAACATGCAAATAGTAAGCCTAGTACTACTAGTATAAGTAGTAAAACTAGAGAGGTATTACGTAGCACAGGATACTAGAAGTATGCTAATAATGTACCAGCCTGGGGTACAATTTAATTTATTAATTTCAATCTAATTTGGCAGACCATAAAGGTCTCTCTCTGTAAAGCCCATGCCTTCATTTACTTCTACGAAATCAACAACCTCTGTTCACCTTCCTCTGCTACTTCCAAAACCATCAGCTGCCACTGATAATTCAGGGAACATTGTCAGCAACTTGTTTGGCAAGAGCGTAATCTGCAAGGCTTAATCTCAGTAGTCTTATTCCTTACAGCTGAGTCATAAGGCATTTGACATCTGATTTAAGTCACTCAGCTGCTTAACACAGAGACAATCTCTTAAACCCAGATGTTGACTGTAAGAAAATGCTTTCATAAAAGTGAGTGGATGAACTAAAAACATACACATAACTGATGAAATAAACTTGTGATTGGCCCGCTGGTGCTGAAGGTTCTCAGCTCCCTGGCTCAATGGATCGTGCCTAGACTGCCCCGCCAGCCAAATTACATTTGCTGCCGCTAGGGGCGTCTAGATTTCTAGGCTAGGTGAGGGCAGCACTGACCTGTGCATAGATCTTGGAGAGTCTGTGGTAGAAGGTGCGTACGGAGAGGCAGCCCAGGCTGAGGTAGGGGCTGAGGCCGGTGGTGCTGGGCAGCAGGGAGTTGGGGATGGTGCGCGGCTTGGAGAAGTTGGCCACCCAGCCCTGGCGTGCGCACATACACACACACACACACTTAATCAGTCAATGTTACAGGAAATGTGGTAACATTCTTAGTATTGAAGTTTTCGGTTTTACCAGAATTTCACCCTTTACCATCCTTATTAATATCAATATACTGTACATTAACAATCCATACAAATACAGTGAATACACTTCTAAGGGCCTGTACACACCAAGTTCGATTTTTCTGATGAAAAATTAAATACATTTTAAGTAGCCTGTACACACCAATGACAAAATGTGTTGCTTTTGGATCAGTCTCATTTGTAGCCTGATTACCATCGACTTTCAAAGGCTCTGCGAGACTTTAGTCTGACCAACAGCCTGTGCTAGCACGGTTTCTTGCCAGAGCTGGTTGACCCGCCTCCTTTAAGTGCCTCGGTTTGCTACTGGTAGATGTCAGAAAGCGGATTGCCGAGTTTAAACCAATAACAACACTCTTTCCGCTGCCTTGAACACGCCTCTACCCAGAGCCGTTGGAGCTGCTCAAAGTTGATTGGTTCTCGACCAAAGGGGGCAGTTCCGCAGATTTCGGGAACTCAGAAATCCTTCTCAATGAGCAGTTGACCAGACCAGCAGCAAAAGCCTGAAGGCGTTGCGTCACTGGGAGGGCGTGCCAGGCTATCTCATTTGATGCAAAATTTTGCATGCGAAAAGGAGCTCCTGACAAATTAAATAATGATTTTGCAGGGTTCCATTGATGTCACAAGTAGACAACATGCAGAAAAGGCAGACAGAATGGGTGATCTTGCTGCCCACAATGACTGACAAGTCTCTAAGGCATAGCCGATGATTTTACGAGTTCTGTTTCACTCAACAGGTTCAACAAGTTCTCCCTGCCTCTTTTACCCGCTAAGCTAGACTGTTATATGCAGTCATAGCCGGCCTAGGTTGCTATTAATGAGTGGAGACTGCTTAAGAACTTCCAAATGAGAAAAGATTGGAGTGTGGCTGTTGTCAGTGACTGCTGTTGACAGCTCTCACATTCACTATAACTACTGTTCACACGAAATATGACGTTGCTGCTCATCTTGACACAGCATCTCTCTTTCTAGTAGGCCATCCTTATGATATCTAGGTTTTAGCTTAATGGGTCGTATCAGATTAGTCATCTTTTCATTTTCCAATATCCAATGTTGTAAATTGTGCCAATACTGAACCAATATGATCAGTATCAGATTGGCGCATCCCTTGGTAGAATGAAAACCTGTAGCCACACCATCCATTTCTCAATTCAAGAGTCCTCACAGCTATCCACCTTATTTGTGAAACCCTACTTATTCGTCTTCCGCCCATCTCTTTATGCAGTCCCAGCAGGCTAACTAGAATACTCTTCAAAATATAATTCTTTCGAAATGTTGGCAACTCTGCACTCAATATGGATATCCTATATAATAATAATAATAATAATAATAATAATAATAATAATATTATATGCAATATGTGCTACCTGACTCTGGAAGTGCCTCTCCAGCCTTTCCAGGGCATGGCTCTCCCCGCCCGGCCACAGCACCTCGCTGTCCACCTCCAAGCCGAGCTCAGAGAGGGAGGGCACCCGGTACTGCTCTTCGCCCCCTTCATCGCTGGGCATAGGGCACTTCCTGTGTGGAGGACGAAGAGTAACTCAGTGTGTTTACAATCATGTCATCAACAAGGTTCAGAGCCCCAAGTACGCACATGTAAACATCCCACTACTACACGTCACTCAATGTACCTATTTTTTTTTTAAACTGACAAATGGGGGAGAAAGGTGCTAGGGTGCTGCACCTGCCCTGAATGAAGATATTCATCTGTATACTCTCTCTCTCTCTCACACTCGCACGATCAAAGATCAGATACAACTACACCTGCTGTGAGAGGCGGCAGGGGTGGGCTTAGGGTGACCTACTCTTTTATCATTGATCTCGCTGAGTGCAAGCCAGGCATCAGAGTGAACAGCATGCGATGCGACATAACAAAAACAGCATGCGGATGCTCCCTTTGAGACACACACACACACACACACACACACACACACACACACACACTTTCAGTCTTGGCTAGCCTTGGGGGGTGTCACTGTCTATATTGTAGGCAAATGCAAAGCCTCAGACAAAACACGCCTGGTTGGCCATTTTCCCCCTGTGTATCTGTTGAGGAGTCACAGCTCAGACATGTTTGCCCAACCAAAGCAGCTTGCAGGCTTTGCAAGGCATCTGTTCCCTCACCACCACCCACAGCACAGGGAGAGGCAGGCCTAGCGCCATTAACACCAGGACACAAGCCAAGCGTCGATTCAGCAGGGACACAAACACACGAGAGCAATCTATGAATTACAAATGAACAAAAAAATGTGTGGAAATAGGCGCTAATTTCCTCAGTAACACAGCTGACGGCATGCAAATTCCAGTTTCCTCCAACACAAATTGATTTCCTAATGAGGCAATGTAATGCACACTGAGAGGATGTCTTGGAGAAAACAATTGCTCTACTGGCAAGGTCCTGGCTTTCCAGTGAAATTGAGTTAATTACTGTAGCTGTGGGATTTATAGATTTACACTTCATGCCAGGTTGTGTGATAAGCGACCATCTTTCTACCCTTGAGTGTGTGCATGCGTGCATGTGTGTTTGTGTTTGTATGTGTACGTGCGTGCACGTGTGTGTGTGTGTGTATTTAGATCCTTTTAAGGTAGGTAGGAGTAAATGTCATGAGTAGCGTCATCTGGTTGGTTGTTGTCCAAGTGTGTATACGTGTGTGTGTGTGTGTGTGTGTGTGTGTATCAGATCCCTTTAAGGTAGGTAGGAGTAATGACATGAGTAGTGTCATCTGGTTGCTTGTTGTCCAACCAGTGTGTGTGTGTGTGTGTGTGTGTGTGTGTTATCCATCTGCCACTGTATTTGAATCTCTGAGTTCTTTGATCTCTGCATTCTAGACGTGGCCTCATTGGGCTTGTTTGTATATTTTCAAAACATGCCTACAAATATCTGCATGTGTGCATATGCTGTGGCGTGCTTCCAAAAAACACAGTTGCCATCTTGTTAGCAACTTAGTTGGTTGGCAATGGGAAATTGCATTTCAACCAACAAAGTTGCCAACTTAGCTGGCAACTGTGGTTTTGGGAAACGTGTGTCTGTCCACTTACCGGAAATCCATTTCTGTGATTTCACGTGCAGGCATGTCTGGCTCCCCCAGAACGGACAAGACCTGGAGGAACTTCTTATAGGTCAGTGGTGGCTGCCCGCCATTAGCTGTGATTATCCTGAGATGGAAAAACACAGAGAAAATATATCAATAGAAGTCTATTTACCAATTACACAGGCCCAAGACCTGTAAGACCAACAAAGATGTATGTAACATGCGATTTCTTACATAAATTATCCTCCATATTTGTTTGAACCAAATAAGCGCTGAATACTTTAGCCAAACCCATTCATCATTTCTTGAAAGCTTTGTTTGTTGAAGACAAAAACATGCTGCCTATTAGGGTTCACTCCCTATTATGTATTATGTCAGGGCTCACTCCCTATTATGTATTATGTCAGGGCTCACTCCCTACCTCTTCACATCATACAGGGTATGTGCCACACAGCTGAGCACCCCAAGACCCAGCTCGCTGGCCATGGCGCGCAGCTCCTCGTCCAGCCTCTTGTAGTGGGGCTCCACCTCGGCGTCGAGGCTGAGCTGGGTGATGCCCCACCGGGCCACCAGGCGCCGCAGCACGCTCTCGTGGGCGCCCTGGAGGACGTGGAGACGGGAGCCGAGCCTCTGCAGGCTGCGGTGGAGGTCCTCCAGGCTCTGCAAGATGAAGCGCCAGCGCAGCGGCCCGATGCGCGTGCTCCTCTCCACGAAGTGGCGGTCCAGCACGAACACGGGGTACACGGCCGACGACGACTCCAAGGCCGCCACCAGGGTGGGGTTGTCATGGAGACGCAAGCCTTTGTTGAAAAGGTGGATGGTGCGGTGAGACATGGCGGTGGTGGCAGGGGACTGTCGGAGGAGGCCTTCTGTGGGCCGCAGGCCCTTCTGACAGAGGAGAAGATCAGAGACTTTTTTTAAAACACTGTTCTCATCTCATCATGTTAACTTCACTTCAAAGCTTAGGTTAATTTTAATGGTTTGACATTTTCCAAATGATGTGAAGTCATGTAAAAGTTCAGCGTCACTGCACTTGTGGTGGTATCGATTTTACGTAATTTTAAAGCGCTAGAGGACTGCGAACACACATGCAGCAGTGTACCTCTGCAGAAACGTGACTACAGAAGTAGGTCAAATCCAGCAAGTATAATCTAGGTCAAATTTTGCCACCTAGAGGTGATTCATCAGAAGACATCCATGTCGCTGAGACTAAAAGTTTCCCATACGCTTTACAAAATAAATAAAACGTACTGTAGAGAAGACTGCCTGATACATTCTACATAAATCCTATGTGACCAACAGTTAATCACAATACAACAAGCTTGTAGCAGCAGCATGTTAATCCGCTACATAAAATAACCCAAACACAGACAATTGTTCGCTTTGAATCAATAAAGTCTGCTTTGATAATGACAATGATAATACACAACACCTTCTTGCCTCATACTGCAGATCTACATGTGATGTACAGGCAGAACACCCTAAGCTAAAGATAATGCGTCAACTGCCAGAACAGGCAACTCACGAGTCACGTTGCAGCCGGGCCTAAGCCTCTGAACCTGCTCGTGTTAGCTGTGACAGAGTGGCAAGGAGAGCAGTAGGGTAGTATTACAGAGATTAGCTCAGTCAGAGCAGTCTGCTGGGAAAGAACAGTTATGCAGCTTTTCCTACACTTCTTTCACAGTCTTTCACACTGTTTCACACTCTCTCTACACATGTAGTTGTCTTTCACAGCATCTTTCTTTAAATGCCATTCACTCAACAAGACATACACAGAGGCATTGCCTTGACTGGCTGGCCTGCTCACACCCACCATATGAAAAAAGCAATCAAATGTACAGTTAAATGTAAATTCGAAGGGGGAAATAAGAATTGGGATTGCACCACAATGACTGCGCTCAACTGGTTTGCTTGGCTTGGTCTTCAATATAGCATGTACTGTATGTATGCATGCTATTGCATTCATACAGTATGCATTCATATAGTCTCACTAACTACACATCTGATTTCCATATCATTATTTTTTAACTGAGCTGATTTTCA
>NC_085002.1:18921312-19001312 GCF_963854185.1 Sardina pilchardus | reverse complement strand
CAATTCTTCTTCATCGCCTAGGAAGGACATAGAGGCACAATTCTCAATTGGCTTTCCTCCTATCTTACTGGAAGATCACTTTCTGTCTCTATTGGCAATGTTACACCTGTAGTTGACATTTTGATAGCTCAGGGGTCAATTTGGTCCTCTGCTTTTCAATTTTTATACATGCTCCCACTTGGGCCTATGATTCAGCGATACAATATTGTTTTATTATTCATATGCAGATGACACACAATCTGTTTCCTTGTGAATGACATTCATCGCTAACTCCCCTGTCTATAAAACCGTGTGAGAATGTCAATTTAGGTGTGATCTTAGATGGTGATCTTAACTTTCAGAAGCACTTAGTATTTCTAAGACTGTGTTTTATCATAGTAGGAATAATATCTATAGGTTAGATGTTTTCTAACTCAAGCAGACTCTGACAAGCTGATTTATAATAGTTGATTGGACTACTGTAACACAGTCTTCGCTCTTTGCCCCCCCTCCCCCATTATCTACCATAAAGCAAATAATATATTTTAAAATAGCCTACCAGTTATTTAAACTGATTATTTTTTTATTTTTTTTAAATTGATGAGTGTAGCTCCCTCCTGACATGCTCATTGCATACACCAGTCAGATCCCTAAGACCCTCAGGTAAAAGGCAACAGAATTAACTCAAACTTTTTAAAAGCTATTTAAGTAATTTAATTGTTTATGTTAATTATTATGACTTTTTTAAAAAATATTATTATTATTATTATTATTATTATTATTATTATTATTATTATTATTATTATTATTGTGCATTCACTTTTTATTATCTTCAAAATCACTTTTATTCACTTGTTATTAGGCTATAGGCATTTGAATTTCCATTTTATTATGTTTCGCATAGCCTATTATTATATCTAATAGCCTAAATCTTTATTGTCTGGTCTTTATTATTTATGTTATCTTTATATCGTTACTTAGCCTACTATTGTAGACAGAGTTTGGAAAGGTTTAGCCTGCGTTATTAATGCGGCCGGTGGGTGGAGTGTCATTGCTGTCATTTCAAGACACCTCCCCGAATCCACCTGAGTTCTAGCCTAGGACAGTGTGCGCACACAGGGTAGTGTCGAGCAGGGGGGAAAACAGACTAGTTTATACCCAAGACACAGCTGATTGCACACGAGCAAAAACGTAAATATTTTAAAAAGCTATGAACGTGCGAAAAACGGAAACGGGATCAACAGGGACGTAGGCTACTCAGAAAGTTTCTGAATTGTACAGCACGCGAGAAGGCAATGCCGTTGGGCATCTGATGATGAGACAGGAAGACCGCGTATAAAACATGAGCGCACAAGGACATAAGGTAGCCTACTTCAGCGGGTTCGAAATGTGTCTTCACGGCGATGCCTGATGCCCATTGTCGGCAACAAAATTTTAGTCCTAGGCTGACAGCTGGCTGTAAATAGCCTACGCATCAAACCTGTAAGTTGGCAAACATTATCAATTTTTAACAGACTTGTTGAATGAATTACTTCGAAATTGTTGCCTAGGCTACTTAACCTCTGACATTTTAGAATAAAATAGGCTAGACTACACGTTGTTTAGTCCGACGTTTCTCATGTGAAAACTGAAGAAATGGGTTATAGGCTACTGAACATATTAAACAGAAACAGAATGTAGGCTAGCGGTATGACCAATGTGAATAGTCCTACTTTGAGTGTTTGGTGTTTTTAAAGTGTTTTTGGTAGAATCATTAGGCCTACTTACAGGCCAGTGTTTTGCTTCAAGTGTTAGCTCAACTAACCAAGGCTACAACATGTTCTCACAATAACAAAGGGAAAAGGTCTTTTTGGGAAAAACAAAAGTTACCAATCCGGTTGTGCAGGCTCAGTGACTTGGAGCCAAGTGTCACGTTTGCCTCTGTGATTTTGTCATTGCTGGCCATACAT
Organism: Sardina pilchardus; assembly: GCF_963854185.1. Taxonomy (NCBI): domain Eukaryota; kingdom Metazoa; phylum Chordata; class Actinopteri; order Clupeiformes; family Clupeidae; genus Sardina; species Sardina pilchardus. Next base: position 18,999,384 of record NC_085002.1, on the reverse strand, counting down.
GACAACCATTGTATGACTGTGACCTTATGCTTTTGTGTTCAATAGCCTGTTAGTGCTCATCAACTTTCCCACCCACCTCACATCCATCAAGGAATAACTGTTGTCTTTTTGATGATACCAAAAAGTCACATCAAGCCAATTTTTACAAACCAAAAGGAAAATGTTGCCCTTGGTAGCCTAATGTCAAATGAAATGAAAGTAACTCTTATCTGTCATTGTTTCCCTCATGGTGATTATAAATCCTCTCTCCTCTTTCCATAACTCCCACGCAGGGTGCCACTATGTCCAGACAGACCGATGAGCGGGACTCTGGCACTTTGAGGAGACTGAGTAGTGTGTTCTCAACCATTAATGCAAAATTTCACAGCCACCGTAAGTGATTAAGTTAATAGTCGACAACAAAGCAATTGACTACTCTGTATGTTATATTCTACATCAAATCTACTCTTAATTCAGTAACTCATTTATTTGTGTAGAAATGTCTAACCCTAGGGCAGCTCAATCATGGCAATGATTTTGGGAGCACCAACAATTTTCTAAACTTAAAAGAAAGCATATAAAACAGTTATGTTATACAACAGTTACCACTGAATGTGCTGGATCTGTAGCTCAAGATCAAACAAGAGCATTTCTTCAAAACAAAATATGGCAAAATGCTGTTGTGTTAGCCTATATGTTGTTATTTTGTTTTCATAATCGTTGGAAGTCATAATTGATGCAAGTCATAAGTGGTGCAATGTAATCTCATGTGGTGCAATATAATAATATAATCTCATGTGCACAGTCATCATATTGACCTGAAGGCCAGTTGAATGCTGAATTTGCATTGACTGTACAGGAAGTATCCTTGTTCTTATCTGTGTGTCTGTTACTGTAACATGCTCACGGGCAGTCAGGTTGAAGGTGTGTGTTTGAAGGTGAAGGAGTTTTTTTTATGATTAGTATTTCTCAGCTGTCATTCAGTTGGCTGGGATTCTCAGGTGTGCCAGATGTGTTCCATAGAGTTGGAACAAGCTGGGATATCAAGTCTCCCATGGTGACAGTGGACAGCCCTGTCAGAATAGCTATTGATGGTATTTTTCTGGCATGCAAATATGTAAATAGAGCTTCCTCATTCACTGCCCCTGGTTGCTGATGAAAGTGCCACCATCAAATCACATCAAAGATGTCATTGTTAAGCGGCACTTCCCTTGTATTTTTGGTGGGAGCAAACTAATGTCACAGGCAGCATTCTGTCCTTTGTAAGATCTAAAGTGCATTGCATTGGGGTGATGTCAGACACAGTATTATTGGCACACTACGGTAACATTGTTTGTCTCTGCAATTTATGGAAATTGATTTTGTTCATATGTACTATTTAAGAAATCTTACTCTCAGATACTGTAGGACAATGATCAGTTAGAGTTCTTACTGAAGTGAAGGAACATAGTGTAGACTTGGCTAACATGTTCTGTTTCATTTGTTACAATACCTACAGTATAGGGAGTCAACAGAGACTGTAAGTCCTTTTTAATTCTATCCTTAGGAGGAGAGAGGACACCCCCTGGTACAAATGCAGGTCTCCAGGCACCAGACTCTCCTCGATCCCAGGACCAGAGCAATGCAAGCGGGCAGTTCTTCTTTGAGTACCTGGTCGTGGTCAGCCTAAAGAAGAAGAGGGGCCAGGATGGCTACGAACCACAGATCACTTACCAGTTTCCTAAGGTTAGGCTTCAGTTAAAGACACACAGCAGTGTCGTGTGAAAATAAAACTTCACACCACATCAACTTGACCAGTATTTAAAAAGCAATTCAGCAAAAACAAAGATATTAAATCACCAGGTATTAAAATAACTGTAGGATCATTAAAAGCACCCTTTTAAAGGAAACAATGCAGTCCAAAGTAAATTCAAGATCAAGCAAAATCAGGGGAGGTTCTCTGATGAAAAATGTGTTTGTAAAGGGGACATAAAGGAGGTCAAAGAGGTCTACTTGTGTGATATCCTGGGGCAGATCCTTCCAGAGCCATGAGGACCTGACTGGAAATGCTCTGTCTCCTTTCGTTTTCAGTCAGTTCCCTGGAATAGATAAGAAAGAATACCTCTGTATCCATAGACATATATCTATGTCTGTATCTCTATGAGAGGGCTATTTATTATGTCAATGACTGAGTACTTTGCTAAGTTACAGGAGTAACAATCTGACATTAGTTTACAATGCTGAATTAGATGTGTTTATTATCCCTCTAATATTGCTATTGGGATTTGAACTGCATCCACGTTCTTCATGCCCTCCGTTCTAATCTGCTAGTAATAATAATAGTTGTATAGTGTGTAAAGAAATGTTACAAGTTGTGTTCTGTATTTGTCAGCGTGATGCAATGGGTCAGTCACAGAGAGAGGACGAGGAGAAGTCCTTGAAAGCCATCCCTCTCTTTTGTTTTCCTGAGGGAGTGAACTGGGCCCCACTGACTGAATACACCAGGTACACACACACACACACACACACACACACACACACTTTTAGACTTATGATAGTCTTTGGATCATTTTCATTTCCTGCTTGTCTTGATTTATCTCTTCCTGATGCTTCTTGGAACTCAGTAGATACTGTATGTTGCATGGTATGATTTCACAATCAGAGTTATTTAACTCATGCACCCGCATCTACCCCCGCCCACAACCCCTCACACACACACACGCGCGGAAAAAAATACTCAGTATCGTTCATATGCCGTTCACAGCTTTGTAGTATGCAGGATGTGGTTGTTTGTAGTGCAAGCTTTTCATAGGAGGATGTAACAAAATGGAACAAAATTACTCAATCTCCTCCAGCCACCAGCCTAGAAACCGGGTTAACATATTTACTGTATATCATGTAACTGTACTGTTCTGGTGAGGGCATTGTGGAAAAGAAAACGGATGTTTTAATGTTGCTGTTGTTACATGAGTGAATGAACAGTAAATGTGGCTGGTCTGTGCTATATATTGTTCTGTCACATGTGTCTCCGTGGACGTAAATATTTAAAACTTCCCTCAGTGATTTACTAACACCACACTCTCTTTGTGCTGCATCCATACTCAATTTGTTGTCTGTTTTCATACCATGACGAAGAAAGAGGGAAAAGATTGTCTTTTCTAAAAGAAACATTTCAGCCTCAGCATTTTTCAGTGTAATGCTGTTTTTTCCCCCTCAGATACATATATGATGTGAGCTTTACTCCCTCTGACTTCCTTCTCTTTCATCTTTTGTGTATTTCAGTGAAACCTTCTCTTTCGTTTTGACTGAAATCGATGGTAGCAGGCGGAACGGCTATTGCAGAAGATTACTGGTAATAGAACAATGAAGACTTAAATTAAGCATACAGTTGATATAAGTCATATCATGCAACACCAAATCCGACCCTTTTGTGATTGCGTCTTACAGTTTTTCACAAATGCCAAAACACTAAACCCCATCCTCCGAACCATATGCTCAGTTGCCTGTTAATTGAGATCACTCTTCTGGCAAAACCATTTACAGTTTTCAAATAGTATAACAACTTGCTTTGACTCTTTTTGCAAAATTCGAAATACATTCTCCTTCCATAAACATTTTCTGCACTGCGATGCACTTGTGATGCATAATGACAACCACAAGATTATCACAACTCAAAATTGATCACACTTCTTTCAAATTATGTGTCACAACCATTATAAGCCAGTTCAGAGTGTAGACATTCATTGGACAGTGCTGGTTCATATCAACAGTGGACAGAAACTGTTAGTGAGGCATTTAGCATTTTCTTCTTATTTACAGTACTGTTTGGTTTTGAGCACAGGTAAAACTGTTTTGAGGCGATTTGATTTTGCAAAAAGTGTCAGAGGTTTTGTGAATGTAGTTTGAGGATGCCGTTTTGAGAAAAGGGTGGAAGGTTCCAAAAAAGTGTTTTTGCAATTTGAGAAACTGAAGATAAAGGAGTCCCATATTCTGTTGTTTAGTGTCAGCTGTTGTTTCCCTACTGGTCTGATGCACACAATGGTACACAATATCAACAAGTAGACCTTAAGGAGAAACATGCTTAGTAGTCATATGAGATGTGGTTACTAAACCATGGGAAAGTTTAGAAGTTATATGAGTATACCACATTTTCTGCATTTCATTTCAGCGACGACATTAGTATTAGTCATACCTCATATGGGAATGTAAACACAGGAATATTACTCAGTCGGTGTTCAAATACCGTATGTGAAATAATAGCATAACAGAAGCTGTTGTTTGTGTTGTTGTTGTGTTCCTTTCAGCCGACTGGTAAAGGTGCACGTCCACCCGAGGCCTACTGCATCATCAGCCGAGTCGCTTGCTTTGGTCTTTTCTCCAAGGTGAGCTGTCCCACGCAGGGTTTGGAGGTGGGGTTGGGGCAGCCGTGACCTACTGGTTACTGGGTTGCCGGTTCGATCCCCGACCAGGAGCAAAAAAAAATGTGGCCGGGGAGGTGTTTGAGATCTGCTCTCTCATGCCCACAGCCACGGCAGAAGTGCCGTAAGCAAGGCACCTAACCCCTCACTGCTCCCCGAGCACCACTGTAATGCAGCTCACTACACTGTGTGTTCATTGTGTGTTCACTAATTCACAGATGGGATAAATGCAGAGACCAAATTCCTTGTATACGCAAGTATACTTGGCCTATAAACTTGATTTACTTTGACTTCACCCATGATAGACAATAGTTTGTTTAGGGTATTTTTTCTCTGCAACTGACTCTTCAGTGAGTCTAGGTCAATGTTGACTACAGAGACTACTCTCCTCACTAGCCTATCCAGCCAATAGAGTCTTTTATATTTAAACCACATTGAAGAGAGTTCTGGGGAATGGAGACCATTGACTGATAAAACATCTGCAAGAGTTTCCTACATATGTTGAGGGACCCTCCAGGAAGCAAAGCCAACTCTGCCCTTTCCTATTCAGAGCACTTTGAGGAAACTGGCTCTTAAAGGCTTCCTACGCTAGCTTTTTACCTGAATATAACAGCTCCAAAGTCATGTTGATGGTAAACTGTCTTCTAATAGGGAAAACCATATTCCTTCTGCAGCTGTAGTCTAGTCTAGCCATCTATGGAGACCCAGCCTTGCAACTTGCTTACCCCGATCTGGAGAATCACTTCAGTAAATCAGGTTTCTATGGCCAAGTATACTTTAAACACAGTTGTTCAATAGCCTACTCTATGTATTACATTGTGTAATGTTACCTTTGGAGTAAACATTAAAGGATCCCAAAACTGCTTTCAACATTCAAGTATTCACATACAAGGAATAAACGGAATAAAGCACACATTGTCATCGGAAGGCAGTAAAACCAAGGCAGTTCAAAACCTGTGTTGAGGAGGCCACTTCTGGGACCCAGCACAGTTTCAGGGTAGCAGATGTAACAGTAGCCAGCTGGTATGATTGCTACACAATATGTACGTTATGTAAACCTCGCTTCCTAACACCTTAAGACAGGTGCTAGTAAGCGATGCTAGCGCCCATTGATTTGAGCTCCTTTGCTAGCATGCCCACCTCATAATCCGAGTTGAAGCAAGTTACCAGTTCAAGTCTGGGTAGAGGAAGGGCTGAGCTGCATGGTTAGATAGATAGATAGATAGATAGATAGATAGATAGATAGATAGATAGATAGATACTTTATAGATCCCCAAGGGGAAATTCAAGGTTAGTCAAACACAACATAGTTGCACAGACTTCGTGTGCTCTCCAGTCAGTCAGCATGACCAAAATCAGTGCTACTGGTTGATCAAAGGAGAAACAAGTTAAAGCACACCACACACCCTCAGTCACCCTCAGTCTCTCTGACCGCAGTTCACTTTACAAGCACATTGAGTCTTCTCTTGTGAAGCGTTCACTTCACTCTTCTTCTGTCATGTTCTGTTCTGTTCTTTTGTAGCGAGGGCCTTTTATGAATGTGTGCTTTCCCGGCAGATATTCGATGAGGTGGAGAAACGAAGACAGAAGTCCATGGCTATGATCTATCCCTTCATGCAGAGCCTGAGGGAAGCCCCTTTTCCTGCCCCTGGCAACACAGTCAAGATCAAAAGCTTCATCCCCGAGTCCGGAACTGAGGTGCTGACTAGTGATCGCAATGCTGCTGATTACCCCACAGTTCCCCTGTCCAGGGCTGCTTTTATCAACTCTCTGATATTATATGAATGTAATAATGTATATATGACACATTTTTCCTTCTTGTCACCAGATCATCAGTCTCACGCGACCCACAGACTCATGGCTGGAGCATGTGGACTTCCGGACGCTCTTCAGCTGCCTTAACAATGAGGAGGTGCTTCAGGTGTTTGCTGCCACTGTGCTGGAGCGCCGAATCATCTTCATTGCTGATGAACTCAGGTAATTGACTACCTATGTCATGGTTGGCTGTAGAATACCCTGTGACAAGGCATGAAACGCAGTGGATAGACTTTTTGTCTCTTGTCATGTTTTGATATTGGCACACTGACATGAAGTACAACTTTCTTACTGTTTATACTGTAAGTCTTTTTTTTAAGTCTTGTATCCTGTGAATGTTTATGTCCTAGTTACTTAATTTAGGGTTGTAACATTTTGTAACTTTTCAAGGCAATACCATTTTCAACATTAATCATTTGATGTGCACTACAGCACCCTGTCCCAGGTTATCCATGCTGTAGCTGCCTTACTCTACCCGTTCACATGGCAACATACCTTCATCTCCATTGTGCCTCAAGTTCTCATAGATGTTGTCATGGCGCCCACTCCATATTTGCTGGGTGTTACACGCAACATGCTGGACTTGGTCCTGGACCAGAGTGATGATGTGAGTAGCCTGCTCAAAGGGCATTGCAGTCAGATGTTTACGTGAATGCACTGTAGTAATGCATTGCGCAAGAAAAAGTTTACATGATTGCCATGATTCAAACTGATGATGTCATGCAGCACTTATTTCCATGGCAGTCTGCAGTGTGTTATGTGTCATAAGTGTTTTTTTTTATGTAGTCCTATGTGCTGTTCTCAGTAAAGGGTCTCCAGCCTGTTATCCTAGCCCTTAAGTGTGTCTGTGTTCTGTTTAATGTTCAATCCCCTTGGAGATGGGTTCAAGGAAACATAGAGGAATGTGGACTTTTTTTTTTTTTTTTAGAAAAAGGCTCGTGTTTTTTGTTTAAGGAATCTCGATGGTCAGTAAAGGCTTAGCTTTGTGTCTTGTGAGGACTTCCAGATGTCGAGTGACGTTGATTAAGCAAACTAGATTAGACGATGTGGCCACAGGCCAGGGGAACTGGGTCGGTGATTTTCATTTTGTTTCGGTTTTGTGCTCAATTCACAGCTTCTGATCGTTGACCTATCAGATGGTGCACAGGAGAGGTTCATCACACGGGTGAGTGGTACATTTGAAGGCATGTATGACCAGGAATGAGCTTTCATTTTATCTTTAATGGACACACACACACACACACACACACACACACACACACACACACACACACACACACACACACACACACACACACACAAACAAAATGAGTCAAAGGTTTTCACTCTTTTCTCTCATTTTCACATGATTCTAATTCTGAAGGAGCCGAGGGCATGAGTAGCTATAGTAGCTCAGACAGATTTTGTATTTTTGGCAGTAGTATCTGCAACACAGCCAAAGCATTCCCTCCAGACCCACAAAAGATTTAACCCCAGACTTCCCTACCTTTTCATTTCTCTAAACAGCTCGGAGACGAGGACACCATCATCCCACCCAGACTACAGGAGGAATTACTGCAAGCGCTAAGTACCAGACAACCAAACTCAAGTGAGATTTTGTTTCTGCTTCATTAGGGTTTTTGTTTGGTCTGGTCTAGACAACATTTTCACTCTGTTTATATGAGAGCTGATAATGCTTGGAGAGGCTTGCCATTGAAGAGTTGTTGCATACAAACCACGTATGATTAAAAGTATGCTGGCTGACTAAGGCCAAAGGCATTTTAAAAAAACTCATGTAATGTACTGTCTTTTAATGCTTATGTTGCATGAAAACACATTTCCTTTGGTGAACAGCATCACACTAGTGGTTAATGGACACGAACTGCTGTGTTGTCCACTTTCAGCCGCTGAGGAGTTGAACAGGGTTATCTCTGAGGCTTTCCTGTCATTCTTTGTGACGACGGTTGGACACTTCGCAAGCCATGTGAGGCGCGGAGGCAGTGGAGGCCAGCCCGGCCTCTTCAACAAAAAGAGCTTCTGCAAAGCCACAGAGCCCAAGGCCAATCGCCATTTTGTTAAACACTTTGTGGAGACGCAAATGTTTGACATCTTCATACAAGAGGTGGAAAAGCATCCAAATAGGGAAGGTCAGAGATGTCTCCTTGTCGTTTTTTCAAAAACAGTTAAATTACCATTTTGGCAATCGTCTGTAAACACACAATAGAATCAAACAAGAGAACAGTAGGAGACTGTTCCGAATTATTATCTACGTAATTGAACAGCTTGTATTATATAATCAGTGTAATCATTGTCTCTGTTGTTTTCAGGTTTCTTTCATAAAAAAGTGGCTGAGTATGAACAGAAAAGGAAAAGTGAGAAGGGCAAAGGATGGGGACGTGTGGGACTGTAAGGACGGGCATCATGACCAGAGCACTGTCTAATCACTGCTTTAGAAGTCCACCCTCTTAGTTCATGTAATTACTTTGGTGTGAGGTGTGACTCTCTCTCTTTTCACCAAACTCCTGTTTTTAGGAGATGGCGAGAGTCAGCTGAAAGTGCTTAGTGTTTTATTACTCCTTGGCTGCTGTGACGGTTTAACCTCAGCTAGCTCATACGAAAGAGCATTCCCGACATGGTTTAACGTTTTCAGCGGAGCTATTTCCATGGAAGAATATGTAGGAGGGCTTCATGGGAAAACCTGTAGCTTGAGTTTCAAGTATGCAAGTTGCCTTAATAGGATCAGGGACATTTAGGAAATGTGATCATTTCTAAAGCACTATCACTTGAATAAAAGTGTTCAGGGTAGCTGCTGCATGTTAAAAATGTGCTCACTCTTTTCCTAGTCTACAGCAGACTCAAAGAAGACACTTAATCCAGTGTCAAATTTAGAAGGATATTTAGTTGTATAATGTGAATATTTAACTTTTGTTGTGAAGATTGTCATTTGTTAAACGAGACTATAATGTGCTTGTTTTGAGCATGTTCCTATTTCCTGTCAGCCGAGTCACTTATAAGATATGGAAGAAAATGTGGTTATGGCTCCACCTGCCAGATCTTAATGTTAATATATACTGTCTCAAACATCACATTCTTGCATCAAATGTTGTGTCTCAAGTATAACATGTCATGTAAAACCTTTATATTTGAGTATAAGGGTGTTAGATGTAAGATGGCACTTTATTTTAGTTTTGTAAATAAAATATTAACAAGTTAAAGCTTGGAGGATTATTCTTATAAAATACTGTACTTAAGACGAGATTCGATGTGTCATGCTTCACGGTCATTCATACATCTGATGTAGGTTAATATATTGTTATATATTGACATATGACAGGAATCGGGCAGTAAATGCTTTTGTTTGTGTCCTTTATTGTAAAAATGTGGAAAGATGACTACTGAACTGAAATGCACAGTATTGTATTGTATTAACAGAATGTATGATCACTGGTTACGCTCCAAATAAACCAATTCTACAGTAGTAAAGTAGTTTCTAGTAGCAAAATATACTATTGACATAAATGGATCTTCTGAAATGGCAGTATTTGATACATCATCATGGGTTGATACCCACCATGCCTAATGTCTTAGTAAATACCAATAATGTGGAATAAGAAGTGCAGTAGGTGGCTCCCCACTTCCACATCAACAATAATAGTACAATTTCACAGGAAGTGAGAAGACGAGCCCCAATATCCCTCATATCTTTTATGTCTTCTTTTGTATTAAGTGTTTTGATGCAAATAATTGAATAGAAGTATAAACAGCTCAATGCAATGGGGTAAAAACCAGAGTACTGATGGCAACAGGCTCTCCATGTTTTCAAACAATGTCCCTAGTTCTGAGAAACCGTTGAAGGTTGGTACACTTGTCTTGTGAGATTATTGTGAACTGGCAGTGTGCAGTGAGATCATGAGCAATGACTTTACATTATTCATCACAGTTACATGCTCACTTTGACCTATTCCTCGGGCATTAGGCTTCTTTCAACATGTCCTCTTCTGCAACTCATTACATTCCAGACCTCTTTGTAAACATAGCAACGCCAGTCCTTACACATAACAGTATGGCTTTAGTGCCCCCTGCAGTTCGTCAACAGATTTAAAAGTGTGAAAGAACCAGCAAAGACAAAAAAAAAAAAAAAATGCAACAAATAATCCTTCATTTGCGTTAATACTGCGAAAGCACGACCAGTTCCCCATTCTTAAGTGTGACATAATTTATGTCAGTATCTGATGCTTTTTCTCAGAATAATCTGAACATCTTCTGGTATGACATATGACATGTCATAACATAAATAATCTCAGCGTTATTTGGGTGTTAGTGTTGGATCTCTTCATATAACTCAGAGAGTGGACACCTTATGACACTGGAGCAGGGCTTTTTTTAGTTCAGAAGCTAGAAGCTTAGAGCTCAAGCAATAGCAGAAAGCAGGCCAGATTCCCCTGTTAGACCGAATCTCACAGCAGAAAGATGAAACCAATTTTTTACCAAACTCAATTCATCCAACTCAGGCCCTCTCTTCAGAGCATCTGAACAGGAACACTCCATTGTGGAGCATACACATGAGTTCCAGTCCGGTTGCCAGGGAGATGGTTGTGTTGTTCTTCTCTAGATGCTGCCGGCGAGCAGGGGGGAGTCTTCTCCTGGACTCAGAGGCCCGATGACGCCGTAGTGCGTTGACTCATACAGGTGACTACTATGAAGCGTGGCCTCTGCTCTCAGGTTGATTTTCTATCACAATTCAATGTTATGCAGAAGTTAAGGTAAGTGAGGCTCTGATGCATACATTCGGTAATACATAAACTGAAGCAGATCATGGGTAAATACAGTCTTGTGAAATAGAGGGCAGGGGAGATGGGAATAAAGAAAAAGGGGAGGAAAGGTGGTGAATGAGGCTCTTACTTGGAAGTCCCTGATGTAGGTGAAGAAGAAGCAGACAAAGGAGAAGGCCAGAGACCACTCAGAGATGGTGCTGATAAGATGAGCGGTGTAGCCCTGCCACACAAAAAAACAAGCACAACATAGCTTCTTGAATATTCTTGAAATAAAAACATTTTACAGATTGTATCTAGGTCAAGGTGTGCCTTTGTTGTTTATTTTGTCCTATCTTTGTTTTTATTGACCACAACTGTCGACCAGTCTTAAAATGGATATGAAACTGAGAAGGTTTTGCTGAACTTCCTCTATTCATGAAGGTAAAGAGTTTTGACTCGCACTCAACTTGCAAACTTGTCACTCTTAAACCTTACCGTTTCTCCTGGGATCCAGTGTAGTTTCTTTGACAAGTCCATCCCAGGCAAGCTGCTGTACATGATCATGGATGACACAAACACTGAAGAAGCACCAGGTTAAGGAGCACTCTGCTATAGCAGACAGATTACAGACATTACAGAGAGAACCACTCAAACACCATGTGGGACTGAAAATGCAGAGAGACCGCAGAGGTTGGAGCAAATTTAGCATCCAGCAGATGAGGAAGTGAAAAAGTGAAACAGTAACATACAAACATGGATTTTAATGACTGAATACAGCCTCTGCATTCACACTTCAAAAGGTATGTGAAAGATTGTCCTTTGCCACTAACCTTACCCTGGACAACTGGCATTCTCCAATATTGCATGCAATTGTCAATATTCCAGCATCTACACTGATTTATCACGTGAATTCTGCTGTAGAGTAATTAGCAACCAATTAGATCTAATCAGATCAGACAGGCAGACAGATGAATAAATAGGTAAGATAGACAGATAGAAAGATAATTCTCCCCATGGGATATTTAAGGGTTAAAAGTTAGAGGAAGGATACTGCTGATGATGCTGACGTGACTCCAGATTGCGATACTGAGGCGAACCCAGAACATGCTTTTGCTGTGAACATGCGGCTGCATCCGATAGGACACGCCGGCCTGCACCAAGATGTACAGCGCTCCAACACCAAAGGTCATCACCGCCCCAACAATGTGTATGGAGAAGAGGGTTGTTTTCTGTAAAGAAACAGACCATGAGAATGCAGAAGTGAGGGAAAACAACTGTCCCAAGTCACATGATTCTGTGAATGTTGTCCTACCTGAAAGTTCCCCACGACACACATGCCCAAGGAGCTGGTCCAGCCAAGAATGATACCCAGCAGGTTCAGCTGATGGACTCTGGTCTCTCCCTGGTCCGTTAGCGCCTGGACCTGTTTATACCGCACATAAGTGGTGGCGATACCTGTAGTGTTATCAAACCATGACACGCCGTGTGAGAGATCTGAGAAAGATTAGCCTTTTGAGTCACACATATTCACCATATAACCTTCCAAAAGGAGACCATACAGACTTTTGTTGGCCAGGAGATTTTATGTATATAGTTATACAATGTCCGTAAGTTTATACTTGATTGGAATGTATTAGCAGCCACAACAAAAACAAAAAATACCATTCAGTCATCTAACTGTACCTGACATGTCCAAACATGACATTTAAACAAACTTTATGGACATATATTAACATACAGAGAGAGAGAGAGAGAGAGAAAGACACACTAGCTACTTTACCAAGGAATGCAGAGATGTTGAGCATTATCCCAAACACACATCTTTCAGGAGCTTCAGACCCAGTATCACTTCAGAGGTAACATAAAGATAAAAATACAAATAAAAATCATTTTTCATTTTTTTCATTCATCAATCATTTTTTTTTTTTTTGTACTGAAAAAAATAAACATCTTTGTACACAGGAATGCCAGTTTGCCATCAAATATCTACAAGCACCTTTCTGCCTCTGAAATTCAGCAACCAGAAGGTCATTCAGTTTCCACATGAAACATTTGCATGGATTTTACTATATTAGCCTACAACATCAGTCATTGTATGGGATCAATGACATTATCAACACTGGTCATCATTGGTACCACAACACATGACACATCGACTAAGCAAAAGTATGTTCAGTCCTCTTACCTTATATATGGCACAAGGGGGTCAACATGCTTCAGCAACACAGCAGTGATGTAGGCGAAGGCAAACGTGGCAGCAGTCCAAATCACCAGAGCCACGGGTAATATGCACATGCCCTGCTGGAACCACCACATTGCTGGGTATTGGTGCGGCTGTAACCTGCTGAAAGACTGTAAGAGAGGGAGAATATTGAACAACGACACATGAGGTTATGTGGGTTTAGGAATAGGAATTGTAGACAGTGTTACGTGTAGTTCTAGCATCGGACAGAGTTCCTGTTTCTCAAGAAAATGAAACTTAGCGGATTGAGTTGCAGAGATTGGTTCCACGGAATACGAGTGATTGTACAGAAACATGCTAGGCAAAATGTTAAAAAAAAAAATACTTATTTTTTACATTACGAAAGCAAGGCTACACACAAGAGACAGCTAATCAGTTTATTTAACGAAGCTGTCCAATTAGATTACCTCGTGTTTTAGGCACAACTCTGGAGTCAAGCCAAAATCAATGTTACATCTCCAAATTCACAATAGCCTATTTGTGTCAAAGTGAAAACAACATTAAAGGTAAACAGATCGATAAATGCAAATGAAATCGTTAATCGTAACGCTGCATTAACTTGACTGATATGGAGAGCGTCTGCGACATTAGCAGCCTGGCTAAAAAGAGTGGTAGCCTAGCTTACCTCTCAAAGTTTCCTTCCTAGTGGTGTCACGTCATTTTAAGGAAGGTCGACGGTCATTTACATCCCGTCATGATAGTAGGCTATATGCCTATGTGCAAAAAGACGACCAATATAGTCTTAAACAGAATGCCGTTTCCAATAATTAAAAGTACATGACACAAGGAAGTCAGCCTCACAACAAGCCGACAATGATTGTACTTCCTGTTTTTTTCTCGTAAGAGTACCCGGATCCTGATCCTCGGCAAGTTTCTATGGTAAATTTACGGGCCCTCTGCTTTATCCTCAAACTTTTTTTACCCTCAAACTTTTTTCATTATAACACAATAAAAACGTTTTGCTTTTTTTTTTTTTTTTTTTTTTTTAAAACACCTCATTCTGAATTGATCTCTTTGAACTGTGTTGCAGTGCATAGCAAACCGACTGATGGAGATTTAAGATGATCGTGCATGTTTGAAAGACCGTATTTCAACCTACCTATTACATTGTTCAGAAAAAATACTGGAAGGAGACACAACACGTTTCCTTTCCATGGTAATTGACACTTCTTTAAACCTTGATTGCTGTAAAAACTAGACCTGTTCATCAAGATAGATGTTCCAGAGACTACCACGAGATGGCGTGAGTATTCAGAGTAGCGCCCGGGCGACGTTAGTTCAGGGCATTTTAGGTCTATGGCAAAGCCATATGGTCTATGGATGGTATGAGTAGCAGTTGTACACAATTTCATAGTTGGATGTACCAACCCCAAAAGAGAGGTAACACAAGTGCAGCCCTTTTCTGCCTAGCTGTTGCTATCTGCTTGAGAGGACCAATGTTTTTACTGGATTTTAAGCGGAGGGGGTTGAAGTCGAGCGATTCAAATAAAATCCTCGGGCTGAAATGCGTTTGTCGCGTGCAAGTTTTTCAGAACAAGGAGGCAGGTGAAGTGTGACCACCACATTCTCTGGTGAGACTTAACATTACCAACGTTCATTTCAAGTTCAACACCACACTGCAAAAAGTGTTTCCTGTTGCCCTACACACCGGTGGCAATTAACTGAATAAGTAAGTGGAGATTGTATCTGCCGAAAAGAGGTAATGTGTTTGTTAAATTCATCCATAATGAGCTGTTATAGCTAGCTAATGTTAGCTAGTAATAACGTTCTCTATCCAACCTCCCTGCTTGAGTGACGCTAACATGACAACAAAATATCCTGAAATATACCCTACTATCAAGTTACATATATTTTAATAATTTGATTTATTACATTTCAGTTTCTGTGGGAAACCATTGAGGATCTCTTGTCTTGACTATTCTGTCCTGACATTATACAAGAATAAGTAGCAAGCACAGATGGCTTCAAAGAGACCTCACTTGGAAAAAAATGGTAAGTTTAGCCTAAAGAAGCTAACAGCTAGCTGCTATCCTCTATGCTGCTATCAATATCAAAACAAGTCGCACAATTATAGGTTTTCAGACAGTGTGAATCTTACTCTTAAGTCTTAACATTAATTCATCTTTATCCATCTCACTCATCTACTCAATGACAAAGCAAAAGGAAAAAAAATGTCCACCTGTGCGCGAATTCAGTAGACATTACCAGATCTCACAGATGGTGTGGTGGTCTTTTTAGTAAAGTCTTTTTAGTAAAGTGATCAAAGTCTTCTGATGTATGGGTAGCATTGAACAGATGTGGAGAAGTGTACAAGACAGTTTCTGAAGCATTTGAAGTGCACAGCATATCACAAAATGTGTACAACTCAAACTGGTCTTTCTGTACATGTATATGTCAATATTTATCAATTACAATATCCTTAGGCTTACAACCATTTCTTGATACCTATATTAACACTGGTTCTACCTTGAAGACATAACAGTGAAGTTAAACATAAACACATTAAGTAACATTTTGTTTGATTTGATTATCCAGATGACACCACAGCAGCAAGCAAAAGGAGTAGACAGTTGATGTCAAATGAAGATTTTTTGCCAGGGTAAGGGCTGTCCGTAAATGCATTTGATTCCACTACATGTCAACACAGTGTTTTGTATAGCCTAATTCTGTCTACTAAAATCACCAACAGGGAGAACTTCAGGACCATGATAGATCAGTTTGGAGGTACAGTACATAAGACAACTCAAGTAGTTAAATTTCATTGAGCGATACTCCTTATTTGCATTTGTTGTTACTGTATTTTTTGGAAATAATTGCTAGACTACAATATTATGTTTCTCACAGCAAATGTAAACCAAGCCTTCCTGGCTAAGAAGAAACAACTTCATGCCTTCACCAGTTCTTCACTGAAAACCAGCAACCAGAAGATGGTGCAATTGTGGCAGAACCAACAGAGAGAGAGGTCAGATTGCTTGTCCTAATGTGAGACTTGAATATGTGGTTTAACTGGTGGCTTTCTCTGTAACGACGTCAAAATTGTATTTTATAAAAAACACTTCACACAGTCAATAAAAAGTAAAACAAACAAAAAAATTTTTTTAAAAAATCCTGACTGCTGTCTTCAAGGGGTCAGCTGACAAAAGACTACACCTCCCAGTTCAATGCTGTGTTTCAGCAGTGGAAGACTGATGTGCAAAAGTCAAAAGAAATGGATGAGAAACTTGTGGTAGGTTAAGTGGGTCTCCATTGCTTGCTTTCACCATCTTCTGAGCATACGAGTGGTAAGGAATCTGACCATGTAATGCGTTGCTCCTATCAGAACATGTTCCAGCATCAGCAGAATATGTTTCAGCACATGAGAGCAGCACAAGGACAGAGACTGAAGACACTGAAGCATCTTATGGATCAGTATATACAGGTAACTAATCACCACACAATGTGGGTTATGACAGTTTTAAGGGTTTTGCCACATTTTATCTCTTCATTAATTGTAGCCTGCAGTTGCCTTCCCTGTTCTTCTGACTTGTCAGACAACTGTTAAGACATTGGCTCTCAATTCGAGGACCACATTTGCAACAGCCTATTATTGTGTTTTTGTTAAAAACAACAACAAAACCCGGATGTAAAAGTTTTATAGCATACTGTACCTGTATCATTTTGGATGAGTTGAATATAATTGTAGGTGAAATCCAACACTGAGTAACTGAAAGGAAACGCCATGTTACAACAGGTGTCAGCCCTAATGATGTGTTAAATAGTAGTGTTCTAACAAGCAGTAGTATCCAGTCGAGGTAATCGACCTTTTCCGCCACGCCCATTTTAGAAATTTATTTTCTTCTGCCTTGTGCTCAACTTTCTGGTCGGCTAGTTCCGTCTAGTTAGCTTCATTACATGGATAACATGGCAGAAGAGGATGGAGAGGCTAACTTGGGAGGAAAATAAGCTATTTACTATGTAGCTAATGCTATACCATGTTCAGGTAACACAGGTAACACGGTCAGTCTATAGGTGCCTCTCATGGAAAGTTTATACGTCCTCCCTCGCTCCTCGGGCCTCGATCCTCACTGATCTACATAAAGAAAGATAGACGAAGGGATAGACTATCGTTGTTGCCGCCCATCATTCTTTATGTAGATCAGTGAGGATCGAGGCCCGAGGAGCGAGGCTTCACATGAGAGGCACCCAATGTTGTCAGCTTGTGGTGTTCATGTTGGTAGAGCCTGCAAGAAGTGGAGAAAACACACAGTGAGGAGCAGGGAGTCCTCCTGACTGATCTACGCCAGGAGATGTCAGCCTACCAGAAAAATATGCTTATAGTCACTGTGAGTAGCAACATGTAAACAAAAATGTACCCCGACCTCAAAGGTGCAATACTTGACCAGGATTGGTAGCACATTCGGCCAAATTCAGTGCAGTTCTCCTCTCATTCTTGTCGGTGCAACGTGTGTTCTTTAGTGGGTTATACAGTATAAGTTTGAACCATATACTATTCCAGCACATCAGCACATTGTGACAGGAGGGGTGTAATTTCAATGATTTTTCAGCCAACAAGGATCATTAGGATCAATGACTGCAACTTAAATACATACAGAAATAAGATAAAAAATAATGTTTGCATTTGTGTGTGTGTGTGTGTGGTGTCTGTGATAAACAGCAAAAACAGGAGATGGCATCTGTACGCAAGTCCTTGCAGTCCATGCTGATGTGATGTCCTTGGGAAACTACTCTATATTTAAATTGAATTTAGGAAGATTTAATGTATGATGTATGTTGTATGTATGTATTTGTATTTATTTATTTATTCATTTGTATTTATTTATTGATTCATTTATTTGAGAAAAGTAAAGAGTTTCAGAAGAAACAAATGTCTGAGTGGTTTGTAATATCACAAAATGACTTTATCTAGTGTGAAGAGAACCAGCACATCAGTTGATGTGAATTTGACTAATGTGTTTTGTGTTAGTTTTAACACACAATGGGCCAGAGCTTGGTGGCGATATAGACAGTGGGACGCTACGTGAAGGCAGGGGTTCTGAAATGGGCGAGACCTCTATGGTGACGTGAAATTTAATAAACCAGTGCCATGCTACCAGTGTTCAGTTCTGATCTATCTTTCTGTTGTTTCTTAACTTCGGCTTGTATCTGCCCACTTTGTGCGTTTTGACTGCTGGTATTTTTATCCAACAAATGAAATGAAACCAGGTGTTTATCATAAATATAGCTATCTTTATTTTTACAGGTGCTTTTTTATTCCAAAATGAGAGAACAGCAACTCTTACAAACCAATAGAGACAGAGAAGTCAGCTTGCCATATTTCGCCAGAAACAATCAGCACACAATGTAAATGTTCTTTTAAAAGGAAAAGCTGTACACAGAAGTAGTTATCATTGCCCTGCCATAAACCTGACAGGCTTTAGAAGAACACCTACACATTCTGTGATGTTGCCATGTTTTTGATTGAGTTAAAGACACTACAGCAGGCCATAACGTATGTGAAACAGCCTACACATTTCGACCACTCAAAAAACAGCCTCACTTTTATGTACAACTTTACTTCCTTACAGAATATTTGGCCTCCATAAACAGAATATATTACGACTATGACATAAGTGTTAGCCCATTCAGTAGTTGCCTGTGCTAACAGATATTATTTCATAATTCATCTAATGAATTTAAAATGTATCGTTAAACCCCTCAAAGAAAATAAAAAGCTAAAAAAACAAATTAACAGACACAGATGATGGGCAAGCATGGCATGCAAAACACAAATTAAGAAATTCTATAAAGAAGGTTTAGCTGGTTAATGCCATTTCAGTGAAATGACCATACTCCATGGACTTTTGTCCAAAAAAAAAAAAAAAACACCCACGTTTCATGGTGGGCGACTGCTTGTGATGGTAGTGATAAACGTGTAGGCTAGTTTTCCAAGATATTCAGGGTACATGTCTGTAACAGGCATATTTTTTTTCCTCCATCAGTTTGATCAACCTAACATTCATACTTTCATCAATAAGATACACACCATAGGCATTATATGGATGAGGCAGAAAAGTATGCTCACAAACAGATTCAACAGGGCCGGTAGCAGCATTTGCAAATAAACAGGAAGAACTGCATTGTAATGTAATGGATAGATTGTCACATGTCTGTCTGTTCCTCTTATCTGTGGGTTCATGCAAACACGGATAAGCATTTTAGAGTATACCTGAGCTTGGCCATCTAGAAATAAACTGAAAAGGTGGGGGAGAAATCAAGCAATTTCTCAGTACCGACAGGAGTAATAACAAGCTTGATAGGTATGAACTTGAAACGAAAACCCAAGATGTCAGGATAATTCAGAACTACATTTAAGGCAACAGTTATAATAAGCATTGCTCATGTTTAAGCACTGACCTATAAGCAACAATACAGAAAAACAGAACAAAACAACAAAACAAATCTGTGCCCAGACACACATCTCTCAGTTCCATTACAAGAGTATATCATAATTAGTCCTGCCAATATGACATCACGTATGGTTCTATGGTTCAAAACAAGAGAAAAGCCACACCATTAGACTCTGGAGCACTTGTTAGTATATTTTCTGTCTAAGCAATGTGCGTATGCAACGATTATTAATACAAGACATCGACACGTAGGGCATAGCTACTGTAATTTTACCTTCCCTTCCACTTACAATTCTAGTATGTGCCAAAGAGTTTCTTTTCTTGCGGAACAGTGGACGAGAATGCTACAAGCAGCATGTTTTACATGTTATGAAATAAAACGAATAACAGATGTCGGGCTTGCACTAGAAAGTAATAATGCACATAACATGCAGAATCAGAGACAGGACAAATGTGAGGTGATCAGAGCGGCATGCTGGGTCATCAGTGCATACTGTTGTATATATATTTTTAAATCTCCTCATACACACACACACACACTCACTATCTGGTCATCTTTACTACTGTTTTCAACAACAACAAAAATGTTCCCATCAGCAAAACTGATATGAGTGAGAAACCAAATTAATTTTGTTCTTAAATAAATTAGTAAATTTAGCAAAATAACACACTGCTACTTTATTTGAACTTAGCATTTTAGGCAGGAAGCAGCAGTGCAACATGAATCGTGTCAGGCACGCAAAGCAAAAGTTTCTTTTTTTAAAGAAAAAAAAGAGGGGGAAAGCAATAAATATAAGAAAAGGGATACATTTGATGCAGCAGGGGTAACAAAGAAACAAATAAATTGCATACAGTATAATGGAATATAACTGAATATCAAGTCCAGAGCAGCACTGATTAACAATAATGAATGCAATACACTGCAACATCTTGTATGTTTCACAGGGAAGGGCAGTTTGATTATATTTACATAATATGTCTACATTTTAATTGTGATGACTTGTCACTGCCATAAATGTGAAGTGTATGCAGCAACTGTTGCAGAAACTACATTAACATCCCGTAAATGACAAAATGCAACACAACACAAGTGTGATACACCAACTATTCAAATGGATTTCCAAATAATACTTCTCAAACCCACGACACAAGTGAAATACACATTGCCTGGTGTGAAAAACTTAAATTTCAAAGATATCACAACTGGCACAAAACAGTTGTTCATCAAAAGGGAAATACATTTCCCTCTGTAAACCCCAGTTGCTATCTAGTCTTCAATGGGCAAATTCTTAATATTTCCATCAAGTGGCATTTAAATGATATGGAAGTGAAGACTGTTATTTTTTTTTATGTACACTGACATTTCTCTGCAATTGTTTAAGTGATCTACTGTAAGTCAATGTAATTTGATTTAACATTCATACCCTCAGTTAAGGTAAAACAGCTTCAAAAGAAGGCCAGTGAACCTATAATTGTTTCAGTTGTTCAAGCCTGGGTGATTATATAGCAGATAATGGTTAGAATTGAATAAAATAGCACCTAGTACTGACAGTTCCTTACTATAAATGTACACTGTCCAGCTGCTCTATCAATTTACTCTGTCCCACATTTAGAGATCTAAAGGGCACATTAATCTGATTTAAATTACATCTTTTTGGTTAATGTGTTTTGTGATACGAGTGAGAAATCAGCAGATCAGTAACACAGGATGCACTTTTACAGTGATGGAAGAAATAAATTATACATCTAACAAAATCCTCCTGGGAAAGACCTTATTGGTAATTCGCATTAGCGGTGCCTAGTACTCCTAGTACCCGGTCCTGGACAAAAAGAAAGCCAAACAGAGCAATAGAAACACGTGAACTCTTCGTATAGCTGGCAGTGGAGATAGATCACTGAATAGGTGCCGTGGTCAGTGGCTTGATTTTGAAGACAAAGATGTGAAGGTGGGAGGCAATCTGATTGCAAACACTGACACAGTAACGCACCAGATCGAAGAATGAGAGAATCTGCCAAATGGAGATGAAAACGCACCAGTTTGTCTTTTGATTTCCAAAACATGAAAGATTTCATTAAGAATGACAAACTCTTGCTACTTAAAAGATAGAGCTCTGTAAACATCTTTAAGATAAGGACATGTATAAGCTCTTTCACATGAAGAATTGTTATAAATACAGCAATGCCTACATCTGAACACTGAGAATGACAGTAGTAGCTAAATAGCAAATAATAGCTGTTTTCCCCCAAATCCCTATGCATTATAAAAAAACCCAGCCAGTTTATGATCACTACTTCAAACTCCCTAGTCCCTGGAAAAGCGCCCATTTTGGAGAAAAAACTGAAACTTTGAATGTGCCTCAAAAGAATTGCAAACAGGAGTGATTATTAACTTACCAGGGCGATCCAAAGCACCAGGTATTCATCAATAAAACTGTTGAAATACTGGTCCAAGAACAGTAGCCCAGGGCCAAGAAATGCTACGTCATGAAGATGCATTTCACTTTTTGTCATATGAGCAACCTACCACAGAAAGAAAGAAACAGTTGACTACACTCTGCTCACTTCAAGCATTTTATACTTACTGAGACAATAATAAACAGTATGTGATTTTTAGGTTATTTTAGTTCATAATAAACATTCTCAAATATCTAAGGAGGTAAACTTACCACTAGTTTGTTAGTGATCTTGGCAGACACAAAGCCAAATGCCAATATATACAGACATGGGTGTTTTTCAAAAAGCTGAATAGCTGACTTTTTATAGATCATCATAGCCAAGATTATAACAGAACCTATGTGAAGGACAGGGGAGAGGACACTTGTTCCCTACAACAAACACAAAACAAGATCACACTGGTCATCACACTGCAAGTAGAAATCCAACATATGAGTAAAACATCAGGAAATGTCAAGTGAAAGATTACTTACCGCTATTGTGGATCCATTTTTGCCCACACCTCCAGTAAATATAACCCGGAAGTAATTAGTACAGGAAAAGATAACCCCTATGAATGTACATATGGCAGGAACTATTTTCATTTCAATGTTAATTATAGGGATCTGTGAAAGGGAATGAGATGGGGGATCAGAGACACATTCACATCACAGTTACAGTACAACTGAATGGACATATATCCCAGTTCAATAATTTAACACATTTAGCTTTAAGAGGGCAAAAACAGAAAAGAAAATCAAGCAACATTGTTATCCACCAACAATGTAGACATTATTTTGCTCACTACAAGCAATAAAAGTTAAGTCGTATCATTAGCATGCTATCTCTAAATGGCTAAATCAGCAATCCAAAAGCACCTATGACAAAAATCAGAACAAATTTCCTCAGAACATGTCAGAGTTAGTGAGAAAGAGCACAGAATTACCGGAGACTGCCAAAAAGCGGATCCTCCAATGGCAGCCAGCAAATACATGATAATAATGAAGATTTGCACTTCAGTCACATCAATGCTGAGCGGGGTATAAAGAGCAGAGGGGATTGAGAGCATGGATTAGAACAGTAATTAACTCTGTCCACAAACACACAGCTGCCCCATACTCTGGTCAAACACAGACTGGAGCATCCATTTGTAACTCTACACCATTAGACCGGCTCTTCCATTCCAGCACTTCAGCCAGCCACTCCAATCACAACATCACCCAGCCAAATCTTACGAACTTCAAATACACATTAATTTAAGACTAACGAATTAAACATCAGTACTTAAGCACAGTGCTGGTTGTGATCACAGAGTAGAGGGTTTTTTTTTTTTTTAAAAAGTGATTTGAGAAATTTGCTTTTGTGCCATGCAGAGCAACAATCTGTGTTGGACAGAATAGGCTGATTTGCCTGCTACTACTTGTTAAGCAGCCCAAGGGGGTGGCAAACGGCATCACAAAGGCGCTGAAGTTTTACCGTAATGTTCCAAAACCTGGGGCCAACAATGGCTGTGAACATCTGCAACAAGGCTAGACTGATCTGTGCCTCTGTTACATCAAATCTGGCCAGTGCATAAAAGAGACTGAATCAGACCGGAACACTCTCCCAAAACATTGTTTGTTTAACTGGGTGAGTGGGAGTAGAAGTCAGTATATCAAACTGGACATCTTAAGCCCAGCTTAATAAGTATTTTGCCTCTTGACACAAGATGCAATGCATTACACTGAATAATGTATTCGTTTTCCAAAACACACCCACCTCCTCCAATTCCTGAGCGGTTCACAATGTTTTCAGATAGAGAAACCCTTCATTTTTTTTTTCAGTTTTAAGGCAAGTTACACAATAGCTATTTACATAACAGACTTTATGTGTATGATCCACATACCAATAGGTATACGTTTTAAACCCTTATTTATATAACGCATTAATGTATTATGTATACATAAATGCATTCCTTGAGCCCCCCAGTGTTCACACTCACATGCCAAAACGCAGGGTACCGGAGACGTAGGTTTGCCAGTGGGCACAGTAAAACATGAACATGCCCGCAAAGCAGCAGAAGAACATCCAGTCGGGGTTCGTGCCCAGCTGCACAGCGATGCTGGTGCCCAGGACGACAAACACTGGAAGAGAGGGCAGAGCAAGAGATTATTACCGTGGTGGTGACCATCACAGGGCTACAGTAGTCCTACACACACCTATAGGATTCATTAGATGCACCCATCCTAATCACTTATTGGAGGTCTACAGTAGTCCCACACACCGATAGGATCCCATTAGACGGTAGCAACAGTGGGCAGTATCCAGCATAGCAGCAGCCTACCTGTGGACAGGGAGTCACAGCCATGATCAAAAAGCTCTCCCAGTGGTGAACTGCTGTTAGTGCGCCTGGCCTGCTTTCCATCAATGGCATCCAGCGACTGGTAAATAAACAGGCCCACGGCACAGAGCAGATATGCCCACAGTGGCGCCTTAAGGAAAATAAGAATCATTAGTAAGCACACCCTGCTGGGAACCGATATGACTGCTGTGATTTCTATGCGACATAATCAGTTTTACTGCATGATTAATACAAATGATATGAATAGATTAGATTCTGTGTGCTTCCTAACAAAGGAACAAGGAAGCACATCCGAGCAATTGTAAAGTTACCCATTTAAGATATTGAGCAACACAATGGCTTTGTCCTTGACCATGTTAATTGTTATTCATATTTCTTCATATAACTAATAGTTGCCATCTGTTTTGACAAGGAGTAAACCCCCCGTTATGCAAGATCTTTAAAAGAGCTACACAAATATGAAACATGCGGCTCCTCATTAACAAGAGCGTGTTCCTGAGCAACCGCTGAAGCAGGCCAAGATATTCAATCTGCTATGACGTCAA
The DNA here is from genome assembly GCF_963854185.1 of Sardina pilchardus. Lineage (NCBI taxonomy): Eukaryota > Metazoa > Chordata > Actinopteri > Clupeiformes > Clupeidae > Sardina > Sardina pilchardus. The sequence goes on along the minus strand of NC_085002.1, from coordinate 18,974,513 downwards.
ATCCTCTGTGCAACAGAAAAGAAGGATGCTTACTATGTTTACTAGCATTTCCAGTATGTACTGAACTAGACACAGAGCTTTTCTTGAGAAAATCTTTAAAAAGTATACATAAACAAATGAGTAGTCATAATGTATGCTTTATCAGTCACTGATCACAGTCTTGATATGCAATAAGTCTATTTTGGGAACTGTACTTAAAGATAACCTTTGTCCTATAAACCTTTAGGGCACTGCTTCCCCTAAAGCTGTCAGCTGGAAACTGGCATAATCTTCACAGACAGTGATCTTTTTGCAATCTTCTCCTTATGCCAAAGTAATTTGCCCCACTCCCCTTTGTTTCACCTACCCCATTTCAAAGCCTCCAACAATTGGTCTCTTCTCATTAATGCCCTGTGGGATATCTAGCTGACTGATTGTTTTAATCAACAAGCAATGTCTTGAGATTTTATAGCAGACGGGAACCAACCTGAGTTAGCACAAATACTCTTATGTTGCATAAGGCTTAATCTCTGCAGACTTAAGTGCTGCAGAGCAGCCAAGTACTGCATTCTTGGAAACTGGAGAACTTTTGCTTTGCTCTCTCTCACTTATGTGCCTGAGTTACCTCAACCTTTGTCCTACAGAGGAAATGTGAGGGGCGTATGACATAGAGATGGGGTTATTTTTAGAGGAAAAACAACAGATGCGAGTAAAAGTTTCATGTCTTCATTCTAGGTCGGCTGGCTCTGTAGACCTCATTTGACATAGTAGGCAAAACTTGAAGAACACACATGGAGAGGTGAACCCTTCTTAAGGTCAAACCCTGCCAGCTTGGCAAAACTGACTCCATGCGTCCCTGGCAAAGACATTATAAGAACCATTACTGCAGGACCTCGGGGGCAAACGATATCATACAGAACATGATGTCCTGATCACTTGCAGATTAACCGCAGTTCCAGATACTTTTCTCAACCTAGTGCTCCTTCCAAATGATCGCTAACAGAATATATGCCAGTTGTTCACTTGTTGTGCTGTTAAAAGTTAACCTTAGATTTTTTTAGATGGGGAAAGCCTGCAAGCCTAATGCTTGAAATATGCTATAACGTGCATGTTAAGTGTTCTCCACTCGTGTAGTATATTACATGATAGGACATGCTTGCGCTGGGCCAACAGTATCAGATGTAGACTATGTTTGCAACCTGAGAGGGGGGACCACGCGGTATGTGTCCAGAAAAGAAAGCCTGAGGTATTTTGGAGGCTCTATCCCCGCCACAGCAGAGTAAACAAAGTGGCGGATAAAAAACTGTCACCACACATCATTTGTTCAGTAAAAGAACAAATAAATCAATTCAGTTTTGCTTTGCACAAACACATTAAGAAGTTCAGAGCAAGCTGAAATTTGAAATTTGAACTTTCTAAATGTTGAAAGGGGCTTCACATTAATACAGCAAAGAGGATAACTACAACTTATGCACCCATCCTAATCACTTATTGAAGGTAGGTCCTACAAGCTATGTGGTACAGCCTATTGAGCACAATGGCGGATTTTCATGAACAGCATGATTTTTTTTATATATTTGGATAATCTCATACAATCAATGTTGATCACATGTCTACATGAGGAAGGGCTTTTATTCAATAGCTATTTTGACCTTAAAATTAAAAATGAAATTAAATGTTGTTTTATGCCAAACTAGTTAGCACCAGAGTTGAATTTCAGTGTAAAACAGAGGGCCTAATAACTGCTATTCCTGCTGATCATTTGGTCTGCTAGTTGTCATCATGTACAGTAGTAGTAGACTAACCAATACAAATAGCAACAATTTCCCATTCAGTTTCAGCTCAAAAAGACTCACTTTAAAAAAAAAAAAAAAGCAGGATCCTTCCTACATGAAAAAAAGGGTTTCTTATAACTTAGAACATGACAAATTACCCTTTATAATAATATGCCAAGTGAGACCATTAAGAGACCAACTGAAAACCTCTTGATGCCTTAACCGAGACATCATTTTCCCCTTGCATAATGTGCTACAACATGCTTCCTGGGAACTTTGGCCTACCTGTTCAGTGGCAGTGGGGCAGTAATAGACTAGCACCAGGGTGGTGAAGACATTGGTGGCCAGGCCCACGATGGTGATGAGGTTGGGTGCGATCCAGGCGGGCATGCAGCACACCAGCCACTCCCAGTAGCGCTGCATGATGGGCTCCAGCAGGGAGCGGCCGGAGCTGCTGTAGCGGTGCTCCTCCAGCCGCTTGAGCTGGTGGCGGGAGAGCGGCGGGGACGGCAGCTCCACCAGCCGGCGCAGGGCGCTGGGAGCCAGCCAGCACGAGGCGTCCATGCCTTGCTGCTGGTGCAGATAATGATGCTGATGGAGCGACGTCAGCGGCGGCTCCCGGTCACGCTCCCGTCCCCCACGCCGACCCCGCATCCCAGCCCCGGCCCCCGCCTGCCCACTCATGGCCCTGCTATGCTGCTCTGCCTGAGCCTGCCACCTCCCGATGCTCCAGTTGGGGATCCACAGTGGGGCCCGCGACCACCTGCAGCACAGTAAGCAGGACACAGGCATAAGATATTCGGCACTGTAACATGTGGAATGTACGTAGAAGATGCTGTTAGATCGTTGACATGTTTTTGACAGCTGGCAGAGCGATGAAATCTGCTGTTGTTACAGACAGCCTTGATTGTTTACCCCTGAGTTAACACGGAGCTTTACCTGTTCTCCCACTTCTGAGTTACACAACTCTGTGCCACACCCCTACAGACACGCTTCACAGAAGGACTGGATGGATCTTCACTGAGATAATCACCACCTACCTCCTGCAAATGACAGGTGCCAATATCAATAGACGCTGATTATTAGGCTATAACAGGACTGACAGGTGCTGTGATGTAGAACACAATGATGACCCAGCAGTTGTAACTACTATGATGAGTAGACAATGATCTCTCTGGAGTGAGCAAATATGGCTGTACTGTTTGCCATGGTAGTGAGAACACCTAAGTCCTTGACTTATAATTATGAATACAGCCACAATTCATACGAACCCTTTCAAGTTAAGACCAGGTTACATTTGACAGTCAAAATCTCAATGGTCAATTCAGCAAATATGCGTGTATGAATATCAAGCCAATTCTCAATCTGGTGACGTGGCTTCATCTTTTGAATCATGGAGGCTTTGGTATCCTCCTGGCCATGTCATGAATTTAAAATTCAAGAGCATCCAATTGGGTTGTTCACTTACACTAAAAACAACAGACCATGACTAAGGTAGCTATGCTATACAAACAACCATCGGTAGGTCAATGTACAGCTATCTTGGGTAATTATAACATAGACAATGTAAAATACAATACCGTATGTAGCTAGCTAGATTACACCGTTATCAACACTCCGAGCAAGAAGCAGCTGTTAATCACTCCTTGATTAACTCTCAAATGGCAACCTTATAGTCACTGTCATGCAGCACAGCTCATTTGTTTCTGATACATTGTACAGACACAGTTATAGACCATGACCACAAAGTCGACCTGCACATTTGACTAAACGGATAGCTAGGCTGCAGTATTCACATATAACGCACATATTTACAGGCTAACTATTAAGTAAATTAGCTATGCTAGCTAGCCTACCTAGCAAGCTAGCTAGCTATCTCACAGAGGAACCCTTGAAAGCCAGCTAGAAACTTCCTCCTTCATAACACTGCAATGAATGTATTTTTTATTCAGCTAATGATCGTGTGTTGCACACGTATCCGACATGTAACATGTATAATCCCTTCCTTCTTGAAAAGTTAGCTGCGCTTGCTAAATCTACGGCAACATAGTCCTTCCCCGGTACGACAACAGAGTCCTGCTGTCACTGACCTGACAAAATGTAAAGAACTGCACTCCAAAACGATTGGACAGTCGATGTATACAGAGAAATAGCCGGTAACTCCTCGATTAGGTATATTCCGCAGGGTTGGTTTGAGACATGGGCAGATGGAAAAGCCCAAATCATACACCAAGGTTGGGATCAACAACACATCGACATCGCAGTAGCATTCGCTACCTTAGTTCGAAGAACACCGGTCACTTCCGTCGCAGTTGAAGACCTGAGGGCGATGGTCTTCTGCTTTGATTCATGGGCGTCATGTATGCGCACATTTTAGTCGGATTTCTAATGTTAGAGTAGTTGCAATTCAGCCTGCGGCTTGACGTTGCAAGACGTATTTGCTGTGGTGTAAACTGTACACGTAGATAATCAAATTAATAATTAGTTGTGAAGAATTACTTTATTTGAACTATGCTGCAGATGATAAACATTATGTTTGTTCACAAATAACGTAACAAGAACACCGGAACAATGTAAAGCCTTTGGATGATGACTTCTAATGATGATTTGGATGATTAATGAAAGAGCAAACTAATTCAACCCACAACAGCAGACAGTGAGTTTAAGTGTTACATTATTCGCCTCTAATTGTTAGTGCTTTCTTTTATTTATCCAGGCCTGATATGCTAATCTAGTAATCTATTTGAATTTGAAAAGGCCCAATTTAATTAGCCTATACATATATAGCCTATTCCTTTAATTGTGAAACAATATAACGATAGTTTTATTCATCGACCATTATGAAGACCATTATAAAGAACATAATTTCACATGGCTAGTTGAATCAAAATTGAACTATATCCCACGATCACAGGTTGAACTTCAGCAGATTGCTTTAATGGGTGGGGAGGGGCGTTTTCAGTAATTCTAGTGGATATCGTCATCACGAAAAAGGGAAGTTGTCTGTTTCTGAAGTTTACAGAGCATTATTTTTTTTGAGGAGATACCAAGATCCGTTATGTAGTTATGAGTGGCATATTGAAGTTAATACAACGGAGTGGTCTTTTTAAGAACCCCGTTGCGTGGTAGTTTGCAGAGTTGCTCTGCGAAGTTGGCAGCAATTCGTTCTTTCGAGTAGCTATTATTTTGCTTAGAACAAAGCATCATACGGAGCTCTTCATCTCGCTGTAAACCCTGACCGACGTTACCAATTCTGGTATGTTTCAAATTCGACTTTATTACTCTTTGTTACGTGGGACTACTTAAAATGGAAACGTAGTTTATTTTCAATAGCTGTGGGTTTAGTAATGCAGTAGTAATATACCTCCACCCCTTATTACAGTCATTGTTTTCTGATTATTTGTTGATAGACAGATTTGTCTGTTCATTTTCAGCAGCCTTAAAACGTTATCTAGTGCCATTTTGCGTCCTGATAATGTTGCTGGCTTTTAGGCATATCTTTACGCCGTAGCTACACTGCCTTTTTCGCAGAAGTTTAGTGGGCATGTGGCGCTTGCTCATCAGTTGAAAAATGCTGCGTGCTGTAGCCTAGGCCTAGTCTGTGATCCTGACTGATGTGTCATTTCCAAAGTTGTCAATGTTTTGTACCTCTAGACTGGTTTTATTATTTTGGTATAGGCTATTACTGAAGTCGCCCATAGTCGATGACTATTTTCAGTGAAACTTGCGGTGTTGGGGATGACATCGTTATAGGTACGGCGTTTGAAAAAAATCAGCGCCATTGTATTTTCCAGACATTTTGCCAATCGTATAGCTGGAAAGATAACATTGACTTCTTATTACAATTTTTCGCTTTGAAATTCCCTGCACTCCCCGAATTTTTGCTCTTAAAGAGTTTCTAAAGTTAGGTATAATTGAATGTCCTTAGCCGAGAATTACAGACCGCAAACCATATGTTCGGATTTCTGGAAACGGCCTCTAAACATTTCGCAGCCGACTGGCACAGTAGCCTATCTTAATGGAATTGTGAGCACATCACCCGTTCAATTTTGTTGAAGTGGACGCAGGGACAGAACACGTCCTTCAGCTGTCACTTACTCTCACACCCACTTGATTTGCTCAGCTGATGTCATTGAAATGTGAAGATAGCCTGCGCATAGATCTGTGTGAATCACACATCTGAGATTAACACAGGCATTTATTTAGTAGAGCGTTCAGATTTCTTTTGGATTCTATGAGGATGACATCTGCCAACTAGGCAAAGTCCTTATCTGTCTGTAAGTTTATGTGTTTCTTTTTCAAATCCTGAACTTGGCTGCTGTTGTTTTACAGAAAACCATGGCAACGAGAGGTCACTCTTCTGGCTCCTCAATGAGTAACCACACAAAAGAGAGAGTGACCATGGCCAAGGTGACCCTGGAAAACTTCTACAGTAACCTGATTGCCCAGCATGAGGAGAGGGAAATGAGGTATAGCCCGCATGAGAGGAAGTTGGGGAATGCAAATAAATACCCTCACGAATTCCACTCACTCTTTCATTGTTTACCCAGGATGGCACTAGTGCATTTTTGGCTGTGCATACATAAACTGTTATCATCCAGACTGCATATTGTATGTCATGTCATAGTCATGTAGCCTAAGTATGTTGCTGGCTGTTGATCAACCAACATCCAGAACAGAATGTAGTTTTTAAAATTATTTAATTGCATTTTGCCGTGCACCATTATTGCAAGTTCTCTTTAACAGCAAAATAATTGAACATTCTTCTGGAATTAAAATACCAGTAGGCTAAATGGAAAGATTTTATTTGAATGGCATTGCAGTGCAGTGTGTTACAAGGTGTATTCCTTATATTGAACGTCACCAGTGTTGCTCCAACATGCAAGGGGCCATTTCTCTCTGACTAGTCTTTGTCTAAAGGCAGAAAGGCAGTTAACCTGTGTATTTCATCTTGTAGTTAAACAGTCCAGATTTGGCTAGATGTTATGCAAAGCAGACAAATGAACAAAAGTACTAAATCACAGATCTTAAAATTATAGTGAAGTGTTTTTTTTGTTGTTGTAGGGCTTCGTGTAAACGACTCCCTCACAAAAAGCGATGAAAAGTTAGCCATTGTTCATTATTTTTTCAGCATAGTCTTTGCCATGATTTCGCAGATGAGGCCACTTACAGTTATACTTCTACTCACTCTTGCACAACTATTATGCAAGACCAGCGAGAGCCCTTTCCCTAGCAACATGAAATGATAGGATGGTATGCATGCGGCCTCTCACAACTCAGCTAGCCTACGTCGAGTCATTTTTTAATCTGTGTCCCAACTCTTAACCACACCATTACTACTAAGTGCTGCTAAGGAGGTGTACAGTAACTTTTTTTTAAATTTATTTATTTTTTTATTTTTTTAAGATATGTTTTTGTTAGACATTTTTCCATTTCCTGCAGTCTTTGCCCAAAGTCACGGCTTATTAGGCACTGGAGGAGGATATCTTATGAGGGACTCAGTTGAGTTTTCCCAGGGTCTCTTGTGTCTGTAGGAAGCTTGGCTACTTCTGCTTCCTTATCCCTTAAAGGAACCATGGCATAGAATACATGCCTGCTTTTAGTTGAGCCAGCCAGGCCTGAAGGGGAAATACCAGACAGCGAATATAGTCTGTGCTGTGGGCTTGCTGGCAGAATGAAGCAAGCCAGAGATGGTTTAATTATGAAAGCAAGCTTCTGCTTTTTTGAGGAGGGGAGGAGGAGGGTGTGTGAAGTGATGAAACTGAATGTCAAATCTGTGTCAACAGGCAGCAGAAGCTGGAGAAGGTCATGGATGAAGAGGGGCTGCCTGAAGAGGAGGTTGGTGGATGCTTGCACAGACACTCACACACACACACACACACACACACACACACACACACACACACACACACACACACACACACACACACACACACACACACACACACAGCAAAACAGAGATAATGTCAACACCTATATGCACAAATGAACATTTCTCATGTACACACACTCAATGTGCAGTTATGTATGTGTGCTACAGAAGCGTATGAGGCGTTCTGAGCATGCTCGGAAGGAGACAGAGTTCCTGCGGCTCAAGAGGACTAGATTGGGTTTGGATGACTTTGAATCCCTCAAAGTGATTGGACGAGGTGCTTTTGGAGAGGTACACACATATTTCCCCCTTGGATGTGTACTTAAGTATTTGAGTGAATGAGTTTGTATAGGTATGGAATGTTGGAGCCGGTATGTAGTGGGAATCAATCTTGGATTGTCAACTTGTATCTACTTGAGTGAGTTGTATGTTTGGTAGAATTTGATACATATGTGTGTTTACATTTAATGCCAACATCTGACTTTCTTTGACCTCTCCCATTAAGGTGCGCCTGGTTCAGAAGAAGGACACGGGTCATGTGTATGCTATGAAAATCCTGCGTAAAGCAGACATGCTGGAAAAGGAACAGGTAGGAGTTGACAGTGCGCTGCCGCCATGACGATATTTGTTGAATGGTTATCGCATGTTTGCCCTGTGTGTTGCCCTCGTCTAGCCCTATTTACACACATTCCTAGAGAGACACATCACTCCAGGTTGCTCGCACAGCAAAAAAATAAAAAGTGTGGATGTACAGCAGTGTTTCCCACACATAGACAAAATTGTGGCGGTGCGCCACAGATTCAGCACCTGCCGCCACATATTGCGTTTCGTTATTCTTTTATTTATTTATTTATTCTTATGTTGAAACGCTATTGAAAAACACGCAGCATTCGTAAAGCTGAATTTCCTTTCCCTGCGCTCCCTCTTATCTCTTTCACTCGCGCATTTATGTCTCTCATACACACACACACGCACAGCCCCTACCCTCCGTGCACACCGCGGCTGTCTGTCTCCATGAAAACCAACGAGATCATCCCTGGAAGCGTGGTAGGTGATCGCACTGATGTACCTGACGCTGCTCGGGTAGAAGCATAAAGTTCTCCCGCAACTTTTGTAGTCTATGCGTGCAACTTAATTACCAAACAGTAGAAGTAAACTCATTCTCCTTGGCCCGCTCTCGTGCGCGCTCAATGGACAGCCGCCCTCCACATGCACATTTAATCCAAATAAAACATTCACAATCGTGGACGCATTGACGCACAGAAGACGACTAGCTAAATTAGGCTACTGTTATATTCGGTTAGCATCATTATAGTAGGCTATGCTGCAGACATTAAAACTCTTGCATTCAAGTTGACTGACCAACAATGTTTGTCAACTCCAAGACTTAAAAGGGCCTGTCCCAAGGAGAAAAAGTATTATCTTACCTTGAAACTTAAACACATGTGGGGAAACTGAACAGTCCAACCAGTAGAGTATGATAAGCTTAGCCTGCTATGTTTACAATATTTTGAGGCTTCAACCAGACAGCTGAATTTAAGAAGTGGAGTTAATGGTAATATGAATAGTAGGCTATAGTAGGCTATAATCTGCATAAAGTTTGCTGTTATGAATATCAGAAATGTCAGTAGCCTATAGGCCTATATAATGTAAATAATTACATAATGTGTGTGTTTCAAATAAAGACAAGCTTCACATCTTGGTAAAAAAATAATTACATTATATGAAAGGAGAGCGGTAAAAAGGATGAAAAAAAAAATGAAAAATATGGGTGCACTTTGACCCCCCCCGTCATGGGGCGACCACCACACATTGCCTTCTAATCTGTGGGAAACACTGTACAGTATATAGATAGATACTGTTTGTATACTTCTGAGCTATGCAGTCAATGTCTTGTATGCAGACACAATGAGTATATTGTTTTAGGAGGGATGATTCAGAGTTGCGTAATTCAAACAAACAAATGGTGTATGATAGTCATCTCATATGCAAATGCAGTTGATCTTAGTTCTGGCCATTCTCAGCATGCCAGGCTCTTTGGTCATGGACTGAGCACTGTCCCTTTGTTGTCAGGTTGGCCATATCCGAGCGGAGAGGGATATTCTGGTGCAGGCTGACAGTCTGTGGGTGGTCAAGATGTTCTACAGCTTCCAGGACAAGCTGAACCTCTACCTTCTAATGGAGTTTCTGCCAGGGGGTGAGTATCTGGCCTGTAGCAGCTGTAACTGGTCCAGAGTAGTACAGTGGCAGTTTGCTTGTAGTGGGGCAGTGGGAGTATAATAGCTAGGGAGCTGGGGTAGCAGAAAGGTTGAGGGTTGAATGAATTACCTGGCTGCCACTGTTGTGTTGTAGAGGAAGGCGCTTAACCCAGAGTTGCTTTGAGGAAACTGGCTCTTGTAAGAATTGACGTATGTAAGTCTCTTTAGATAGAAGCATCAGAAAAATGAATATGTTAGTAGGTAGGTAACTTTATCTACCTTGTATGTGAATTGATGGCTCTTTTGTGTGGGTTAGGAACTGACATTTTTAATACGTCTGTGTATCTTGGGTGATTGGAATTTTGACACGAATGTGTCCTCCCTGTTGGTCTGGATCTGTTGAATGATTTCAGCTTTTTAATGGGAAGTTTTAGCATTTGACTCAGCTGGGAAAAGCTGAGAAAGTTTGTTTATGGAAATGAGCCTGGCTGGCTTGATTCACTGTCTTTAAATGTTAGGTTGTATGATCAAATTAAAATGCTTATAAACAGTGACTTCATCTTATAAACAGCTTATAAATAGTGACTTCATTTTCTAGATATTTAGATGAACGGGAGGGCAGTGGTCAAGTGAAAAATGAATAAAGCTGCTTGTGAGAATACAAAATAATATTTGTGACTTTGAACGCAAAGTGTCTTTAATGAAGTACATTGTGGGGTAGTCAGTGCACCCAGCCATAGATCTCTTCCTAGGAGTCATGGCATAGGGGCCGGGAATGGCCGTATGTCTATCATTTGAGAAATTGGACACGCACGTAAGCCAAGCATGATGCCACACTTTAAGAGCCAAAGGATTTGGGTGTGGAACAAGTAGGGACATTGTGACCGGCTCAGAGTTTGCATAGTTTTGGAAATGGTCAAATGATTAGCAGTTTGGCCTCCCTTCCTTTCCCTTCCTTTCACCACCACAGGGGACATGATGACACTGCTGATGAAAAAGGACACCCTGACGGAGGAGGAAACGCAGTTCTATGTGGCGGAGACTGTGCTGGCCATCGACTCCATCCACCAGCTTGGCTTCATTCACAGGGACATCAAACCAGACAACCTGCTGCTGGACTCAAAGGTCTGTGTGTGTGGGTGTATGGGTGTTTGTTTGTGTGTTTGTTTGTTTGCATATATGCTAGCTGGTGATATATTTTCCAATACAAGGGGGGGGGGGTCATCCCCAGTACTAGGCCATGACGTTGTCGCCCACGCACAGTAGACAGACAGATCAGTTCAAAGTCTCAAATTAACTCTGAGATGCTAAGTATGACTACATGCTCGCTTCTCAGTGGATTCTGAGTAGAGAAGATGAAATCATGATTTTCACATCCTCCTTGGGGAAGTCATCTTTCACAACCTTACCCTATTTGTCCATACACTTCCTAGATAAAAGGCGAAGCTTTCGGTCATCTAGCATGACTGAGGGGTATTTTGTTAGAAGTTTTACATACTTCCTTAGAAAGTAGCTCTTGGGTTTTGTATATGTATTTGTTAAAAGATGTGTGTGATTCTTTATCTATCTAATGTAGCAGCTGCATGAATGTAGGACTGTACGAAAATATTGAATATCGCAGTACTTTATTTGAAAACACTTTATTGATTTTCAAAAACATAATATCATTTTTTTATATATATATATAGTTTACATGCAAGCATTTGTTTTATTTGCTTAATATATAAGCATTGACATTGGCAGAACTTTACTGTACAGTGTATTTAATTGTTTGCCAAAGCAAACTTTTTTTTACTCACATTTGGCATACATGGTGGTATCTTCTTTAATTTTAGAAAAATTTATATAATAGACTTAACAATCACATTATATTGCCTTTCGCACGGTATTGAAATATTTTACAATATATTGAATCATAACCCATGAATCGTAACCCTTGTATCGTGATGTATCGTATCGTCAGATTCTTGCCAATTAAATACACAGCCCTAATGGCAGGGAATTATTTTTGACTTCCCCTGTTACGATGACTTCAATTCTCCCACCACTGAATCACAAACTGTTTATTTTAGTGCTGCTTGTGTATATCCTGTTATAGGGCCACGTCAAGCTGTCAGACTTTGGCCTATGCACAGGACTCAAGAAGGCCCATCGCACAGAATTCTACAGGAATCTCAACCATAGTCTGTCCAATGACTTCAGTATGTGTCAAAATCTCCGTCTTCATCCTTCTTTCCCTCTGTAATAATATAAAATGTACATTTATCAAAGGGCTGGTTTCAGCAAAAGAATCGAAGACTAGTCTTTTTTAGCTAGATGAACAACCTGGTTTAAGTCATTATTATTTAGCTGAAGTGTAAGATAAGTCAATGTTACACCTGCATTTATGCTTACTATATGTGGCAGTGCAACATCTACTGTATAGTATGAAACTATGAAGACATTCTTTAAAAGAGAAATCCGGTGATTTTTCATATATTGTAGATCTCCATTTATTTAGGTCACTGAGTACTGTCGGTACTGTCAGTACAGCTACACTGTTAAACTCTGGAGGCAGGTCCGTGAGCCGTCATGTTCATGCCTCCAGAGTGTAGCACTGTAGCTGCCTGGCTGCTTTAGTTGTTGGGACTAGCAACTCGAGCTAGGTAAAACCAATTGTGTTTTTTTTTTTTTTTTGTACCGACAGTACTCTGTGACTTTGACGAATGAAGATCTATGTGAAAAGTTGCCAGATTTCTCCTTTAACATGTGGCTGGAATGTGCTAATAATAGCACATGAGATAATTTTATATCATACTGTATAAAGCAATGAGAAAGCTGTTTAGTCACTGGGCATTTTGTGGCGTCTGCTTTTCCTCAATAGCTTCTCAGAACATGAACTCCAAGAGGAAGGCTGAGACCTGGAAGAGGAATCGTCGGCAGCTGGTAAGTTGGAGCGGGGTGACTCAGTTTAACCAGCCTTTGGTTCCCATGCTGTTACACCCACTCCGTCTGGAGTCTTAAGCACTCTCTTGAGTTCCCCGGCACACCGAAAGGGAAGGTTTTGTTTTTAGCGACTTAATGTCACAACACTTGTGTTGCCAGACACATGACGTATACATAACAAAGGAAAGAAATATTTCTTCATACATGTGTCTCAAGTACAGAAACACGAACCCATTTTCTTGACTTGAAATTCATACTCATGAACATACTTGGTTCCAGGGCTTCTATGTGATGTTACTGTATACTTATACATATTCAAAGTCCTGCTGCCGTTATGTGAATGATGTCTGAGTTATGTTCCTGCTCAGTCTTTCTTCTCTGTCCCACTAGGCCTTCTCCACAGTGGGCACCCCCGACTACATCGCTCCCGAGGTCTTCATGCAGACAGGCTACAACAAGCTCTGTGATTGGTGGAGCCTCGGAGTCATCATGTACGAGATGCTCATCGGTAAGATCACAATTCAATTCAGACATTTCTTTCTTTCATATGTCTTTTTTTATTGACTTTTTCATCACAATGCAAAACATACAATTCATTAAGAGTTCAACACAATCTTCCAGCCCACAGCCCACAAACCCCCATCCCTACCCCTCCCACATTCTCATACAGACAAGGGAGAAAAGAAAGGAGATTCAGACATTTCAATTTGACATTATCATACTCATACTCATACTCATACTCATACTTTTTTTTTAAATCAAAGTGGGCTAACGGCAATGCAGCAATAAAGTATTGTAGTACAGAGCAGCTTGTACTCCCTTGCTGAACCCATAACTAGCAGTCCTGGAGCCGCCAGGGCGTTGTTTTGATGTGGAGCTGGCACAAGCGGTGTTCATTAGTCTCCATGGGTCAGTGGCATCGCCTGGACGAACACCCCTGGCCATGTGTGCTTGTACTGTACTCCTCCCAAATCCGCTTGATGAAATGGCTGGCTTTTGTTTGGCTGTGTTGTCACGGCGACCCTCTCCGCAGGCTACCCTCCGTTCTGCTCGGAGACGCCGCAGGAGACCTACAAGAAGGTGATGAACTGGAAGGAGACGCTGGTGTTCCCTCCTGAGGTGCCCATCTCCGAGAGGGCCAAGGCCCTCATTCTCAGGTTGGCTACGCCCCCCCCCCCTCATCTCTCTCATCTCTTGCCAGACTAATGCAGTTGGACACAATGATTAATGCCATTTATAAAATCCGTAAAGAGAACCAAGGCTGACTGGTTGTCCAAGAGACTTTCCAGGATTTTTTCAGACGAAAATCTGGAAATGCAGCTTAGAATACAACAGTTTATGAGCATCGTGTTTTACAGATTCTGCTGTGAGTGGGAACATCGCATTGGTGCCACTGGTGTGGAGGAGATTAAGAGGAACCCTTTCTTTGAGGGCGTGGATTATGACCACATCAGGTACAGCAAAGCCATTTCACTCTTTTCGTCTTCACTGTCACTGCCAGATGAATATACCATGACTGATACTGAGTCATGGCACAGTTTAAATACTGTACCACCAAGCATCACTCAAACTCTGGCCATTACTTCATGGAAAGTTAGTGGCAATATTCGTCAGTTGTCTAGTCTATCTGCCGTCACTTGTATTCCATCTTGGCAATTTGTTAATGTTAGTTTACCTTCTAGTGGTTTCAATCTTGTGTGATGATTTTGTGATGTCCTGTGTTTATTTAGGGAGAGACCAGCTGCCATTCCAATCGAGATCAAGAGCATTGATGACACATCCAACTTCGATGAATTCCCAGAGTCTGACATTCTGCAACCTGCAGGTAAGAAACTAGCCTGACAACAGCACAGCCTCATCATGTCTCCAGTCTCATGCTGACTTTAAGCTCACTTTAGACCAAATCTCTGCTAGCACCGTGGAATTGGATAATCAGTGGCAACATGGAATATGTCTGCAAGGCTCTTTTTTGCTCTGGTCACGAGTGAAAAAGCATCATAAAGGAAATGGTAGGGGAATGTTGCTGATTGTAGTAGTGTTGCTGGTGGCAACAGTAGCCCTGTCGGCACGGAAGAGCAAAAAAAGACTCAAGCATAAAAGTGCCACTTTGTGCACATGTGACCACCGCTGAGCTACTTGGCAGCTGGTTTAAAGAGCCGTGTTGTTTCATTTAAATGGCACCAGTATGGGGACTAAAGCAGTGTTTGGACAATTGTCCAAGCAGCTATGTATAAAATGTCTTCGTATTTAATGCCTGTATGTTATTTGTTGTCATGTCAATGTCATGAAACAGACATTGGTAGGAACAAAGAGGGTACAACTATTGTGAAACTGCAGCCAGTTCATTTGTAATGTTTCACGTCTTGTCCATACATTGATGTGGTGGTGTACTGTACAGTGCATGCTGTATTGTGCTATTATCACCATTATAACCACTTAATGTAAATAATTTTATTGTGCAGTATCATTTGAAACTACTGTAAGCACACCTTAAACCTACTATCAAATATGTATATTTCTGCACATTTTAATTTAAGTGTTTTCATAATGCTTTGAGTAAGAATATTTATTCTTTGCTGACAAACATGAGAGTGACCCTGATCCGTTTCCTTTCAGCTCCTGTCGTTGCGAGCAACCACTCTGAGGCCGACTACAAGAACAAGGACTGGGTCTTCATCAACTACACCTACAAGCGCTTTGAGGGCCTCACCGCCCGTGGAGCCATCCCCTCGTACATGAAGGGAGGGAAAAGATAAAGGAAGCACATCCTCTCCTTCTCTCCATGGACCATTCCTGTCCTGGATCCTTTCCTTCTTCTTCCGTTATCCTATCTCTCTTAACTCCACCCATGGCTTGTCAACACTCCTCTCTCGCGCTCCTTCAGTCCGCTCTGTGGATTACGCTTGCGGATGCCTTGGCCAGTCGCGCTGTGGCTGAAGTCAGGGGGATATGTATGGATTCAATTGATTCACTTGTGTGAGTGTTACACGCGGTCTCTCACTCAGCCTGTCCACTTTCCTCGAAGCCTTAGGACCAATGGGGATGCATGGAGAACACAACAATGAACAATGGCTGGCACTGTCTGCCACAACTGTTTAGTTTCTCTCCTCCTGCCTTTTTTTTTTTAGGCAGGAGTGGGGTGGGGTGGGTGTGGGGGGGTTGTAAGAGTTTCCATTTGCACTGTGTGTCCCAAATGGTCTCCTTACATTACTGCGTTTGTGTGCGTGCTGAATCTCCACGTGTGCCCTCACCTCCCGTATTGCCACTATGTGACTGAATCCTCAAAAGGGTGCTGCTTATGCCTGTCTGTGTGTGTCTGTGTGTGTGTGTGTGTGTGTGTGTGTGTGTGTGTGTGTGTGTGTGTAGAGGCGCTTGTTGTGAACTGGGTTGCTGCACTGAACTGTACTCCACCCTGACGAGGCTGGTTTCGGAGCCCCACCACAGG
Organism: Sardina pilchardus; assembly: GCF_963854185.1. NCBI lineage: Eukaryota > Metazoa > Chordata > Actinopteri > Clupeiformes > Clupeidae > Sardina > Sardina pilchardus. Next base: position 18,958,319 of record NC_085002.1, on the reverse strand, counting down.
AAGCCACAGACAGACCTGGCAGAGAACAAGCTCCACTCATAATCCAGCTCTTCTGCTGCTGTTGCTCGTGCAGCTTTTTTCCCCCCTTCTTATCCGGGTTGATGAGATCACCCGCGACTGCCAAAAATGGAAAGAACCACCCCCTTTTCCAGGAATAATTAGTATATGCCTTGTGGAGTCACTCAGTGCCAGAGTAGTGAATCAAGTATGCCTTTTATCCATTGACTTTGTTTATTTTGGTAAAACTGTACTACCATGAGGTAGTACTGGTAATTGTTCTTTCTACTTGTGAAATATTCCTTTAAGCTGAAGCAATGCAACCTTTTTGATAATTGCTGGATTTTCCCAAAGAACAGTTATTGCTGTAGTTTTATATTTTTATATTATCATGCTGGTAGTTTGATAGTTTGAGTGGTTGACAATTCATAGCTGATGCAGATCTTTTGATAAAAATAATATATATTTTTGAATCAAACTTTTTTTTCCCTTATTTGCCTTTTAACTGTTATATTATCATGTCCTGTCTTGCCAAAGAGACCCCCTTGCTTTACGTATGCAAAATGTATAAGGGCCTCTTTGGGTATTCCTCTTTGATATGATTTTGTCAGTCATTTCATTTGTTATTGTTTTTTAAACATAGGAGAGGAACTACATTTCTACTTGTGAAATTGTTGAACACTATTCAGGACGAAACATCAGGGAAATATGGAGAACGTATTTAAGGGGATTCATATATTCTCAAACTAGTTCTGTGTTGGATTCTTGATCTTTCCTGAAGTTTTGACTTCATCTTACCGTTTTAAAAGGCACTTTCAACATTTTGTAGCTGAAGTATTTATGAACATTATACAATATTATCTGTGCTTTGTGTATCTCTTTTTGCTTATTACATGGGCCGCTGAATGATATTGGATTATGGATTGTGGTCCGTGGGGATGTCATCCTTTCACTTGACTTTGGTGTTTAGTTATCCATGGCCTCTTTCTTGCCTTTACGAAAGCACCACTAGGTGGAGCGGTACTTGTCACAGATAGCAGTGATCTGTGATCACCTTTGTGGCCCACACATCATCTGTGTGAATCCTTTCACAGACTGATGTGCATTTTGTGTTGAGGTTATTTCTATGGTTCTAGATTTGAAAGCACTTCAGATGAAAAAGTGATGGCATTGTGTATCTGTGTTATTTTTAAGCACACCGTATTTATATTTTTGAGATGTGGAATATCATCACCAGTGTTCTGCTTTCACATATTAATTTCATCTCTGTGTTTGTGTTTGGGGTGTGACATTTCTCTGACCTTCTCAGTGAAGGTCATGGATTTAAGAGCTCTTCATGATTCCCAGCCAACTGGACCTCAGTCTTTAGCTACGGCCTCTAGTTCATAAGAATTGGGATTCCTTTTTGCCATCTATTATATTCTAAACTAAAGGCTTAATCACAGCGCAAGCATGGCGTGTGTATTCTGTCTGTGTTCCGTGGCTGCTGCGTTGCATTTTATATGTACATTCATACCAGAAATGTCTCGGATACGTCGCTGCTGCAGACAGTCTGCCCATTAAAAACATCTCCTCACTGTCTGTTTTGAATGGAAAAGCTTCCAACATACTCATCATGTGTTGCGTGAAAAATAGGCGCCGGTCTATTTCTAGCATGCACACGTTTTCACCGGAGACATTTGTCACGCAGGCAGTGTGCACACTCTAACCTGTTAACATGGGCGCTGAAATGCAAACGGAAAGGTAACACAGCTGACATGCAGTTGCTACGCTTGCGGTCTGAATAGGCCCTAAGTGAAACAGTTTCGAAACATCATTTAAGCATTCCGAATGTGTGTGTGTATATGTGCATGATATGGATTGACCTGAGGCTGGTAGCTGAAATACTTTTTACCTTTGTGTGAGTGTACAAGCTATACACCAAAAGCATCTTAACAGTGTTTTGCTAGATTGAGTTTGCATGATATATGAATAGTTGGGTAGGTTTCAAAGTGTGAACCTACAGTAAGTGTACATTTCTAAGCCCTTGATCGATCTGGTTAGATCAATTCCACGTTGAGCAATGCATAATACAGAGTTCAATAAAACTATTTTTCACCATAATTCTATATATTTTTTTTATTTCCTTTTCCTTTTATCTGTAAGTGTGTAAGCAATGACCAGAGACTATAATAATTATTTGGTAAGATAGTCTCATATTGTGATTTTATTGCAGCCAATTGTCAGATGCAGATGTTTTTTTTCTTTTACACTGAAATTCCTTGTCACATCAATTTAATTCATATTGACAGTCTATTCCCCTTGAATTGAATACAAAATAGCTTTACAAAAACTCACATAAATGTCAATCTATTAAAAAAAAATGTAGAGTTCACTGAAGAAGACTTGTAAAAATGCAGAAATTTGCATAAAGGACATATTTTGGTCTGGACTATTCTTCCCTCATGAGCTCAGGCTTGACACTAGGGGGCGCTCAGAAGAAAAAGTGGCCGAAGCACCAAGACGTCACATCCCCCCACTTCTTAAGTCTCATCTAAAGTAGTTTTTTTTTTTACGATGAGTCTCTTAACTCGTAAAACGTCCGCATGAACTGCATGTCGATGACCTTTTCATATGGTGAAAATGAAATTTCATACATCCATTAATGTCACTTCAAAATGCTTCATCTGTGCATACACATACTATCAAGTAACGATGACTGTGGAATACAGTTTCCTCCTTTAAAAAAGCACAGACACACACACACACACACACACACACACACACACACACACACATGTCCTCTTCAAACATCTCGGCTCTCATTGCTGGGCATGAACACAGCCGTGGGCTGAGGAGAGGGTCCGTTCAGACGGTCCAGTTCGTCCACCTGTGGAGTGGGCGTGGCTCCGGGGCGCGTCGGGCCCTCGCCCATGGCGGCCATGAGGTTGGGCACGCTCTTGCTGCGCACGCACTGGAAGTCCACGTGGCGGCTCTTGCCCTCCTCCTTCTCCCAGGACATGTGGATGAACGGCCGCTGCACGTAGTTGTAGATGACCTCTGACCTGCCGCCTGGACGCCGCTTCACCTTCTCCTTGCATGTGGGGTACCCTGGGATATTGGAGAGTCAAACGCAAAATGTGAACAATTTAAGATCTAATGAGGCAATTTAAGAACAAATCAAACTGCATTTGTCCCTTTATAGTTCTAGTTACAGTTCTAATTTCACTTGAAAATGGTACTGGGCTCTGCTCTTCCTCTTCCTCCGTATTACAAAATTGCAAATAAAGGTTTCAACATATAGTATGAGAAATTCTTGGTTGCACACACAAAGCACATATTTAACTGAAACTGAAATAGTTTTCCAACACCTATCACCATACTGTAATTTCCTAACTATTAGCCGCGGCTTATCCATTGATTTAGCAAAATTTCTTCAGGTTAATGCACAGGGGCAGTTAATATTGTATATGGTTTTGTTTCTTTTAACATGCATAAAACACTGTCCTGCGGCTTATACACAATGCGGCTAACGCAGAGGACATTACTGCATGCTGTTCTGCTGCCCCCAGTGCTGCTGCTGTGTCATCCTCACCTTCGATGCCGATGCGTATGTTCTTCAGTCCTCGCTCCTTCAGTAGGGCTTTGGCCACGTCTCTGTTCTCGATGTACTTGAAGAAGCGGTACAGTTTGGTGCTGTATATGACTGCAAGCAACAAGCAGAGACACAAGGTTAATGTGGTGGTGATTTCTGGGAAAATGCGCATAACATCACATACGGTAACACTCCGCCCTATTTTGCCATGCTAAAAATAGAATCACAGATTTCCATGTGGGCATCAAACTGTGTAACATCATTTCAACTTTGCTATAGATACACCTTTCCTATGAGTGGACTATATGATCATTCATTTGTGTGTAACATCTTACTTTTGACTGTCTCCAAAATGACTACTGTGCTACGTTTACCAGGCAAAGTGTCCATTAAATTGGGCACCAACTGATGCTTACTCTGAGAGTACTCCTCGCCCATGGGTGGCGGGTTGTCATGGTCCCAGTCCACAGTGTCGTCGTCTAAGAGCACCACGATGTGGCACTCTCTCTCCCCCTCCTGCGCACTGGACACCATGGCTGGAACCACCAGCTCCTCCAGGTAGCTCTCAAACTGCCTACGGGCACCGTCATTGGACAGCTCATGGAGAAGAGCACCTAAAAGCAGCCAATGACAGCGGGTGTAAGACCGATTGACCATTCCGGACGCAGCAATACAACCATCACCAGTGTAAAGCCAAGGTGTACAAGCAACTCACATTATCACAGAAACTCATACAATACAATTCGCTTTAAGCGGTTCACTTGGGTTCAAAATGATCAGATTTGAGACTCACTGAGGTCGCGACATCTCACAGTGTTGTAGTCGAAGTTGATGCAGAGGTAGTCACAGGCCTCCCGCAGCTCTGCCACAGACACCCCCTCTGGACACTGCAGGATGCCCCCCCGGTAGTAGTCCTGTCCGAGCAGCAAACAAACAAACAAATAACTTAACAACAATAAACACTGTCTTCATGGGTTTCATCAGGTCCCCTTCCACAGGTGTATAAAATCAAGCACCTAGATTATGAATGCAGACTGCAAGGTGTTTGATCAACCCACCTGTGGAAAGGGAACTGATGAAACCCATGAATATACTGATTATACCAGCTATGGTGCATTAATCAGCTAAGTGAGATATGATGATGATATTTTATATAGTATATTATAACAAAAGATCACTTATATTGAAATAGTCAGAGACACCTACCAGGATTACATGGAAAATGCTTGCATTAATGCCCTCTACCATCTCATATTCTCCCTTCGCATTAGGTCGAGTGAAGTTATGCTGACGGGCAGGACCAAACATCCTGCAAATAGCAATCAGAACATTCAGTTTATGGGAGATCATGGCAGAAACAAGACATAAGTGTTCTCCTTTGACATGTCGCTCTCCTCAAAACCAGACTGAACAAAGAATGCTAAAAAAACAATACTTCTATTAAGCACACAAAAGGGGTATTGGTGAGCACTTAACCTGTGCATTCAGTTCACAGGCAACCACTCTGGTGGATATCCTTGCAGTCAGCATGCAAGTTGCATTTGCTCTCAAAACTTGTGGCATTAGTGGCATGGCGTTGTGTGATAAAACTGCACATTGTGCATGTGGCCTTTTATTTTGATCAGTCCAAGGGACATCTGTGCAATAATCATACTCTTTAATCAGCATCTTTCCATATGCCAGGTAAAAGGATTATCTTGGTGAAGATGAACACCAATTGTTACATTTTACAACATTTTACAACAAACAAGCCTTTTGGTGTGTAAGGAAAAAATATCACAAATTTGACTTTAATTCGTGAAAAATGGGAGTACCATTTACGTCTTTATAATCTGTTGAAGTATGGAGCGTTCCTTTAAGATCAATCTTTAGGCTGGCCACCACAAGAATATTCGTAAGGAAACTTGAGTGCTTCCACCAGAGTAAATAACTCTTCAGCTAGTAACTTCTCAGTTCTGATCATTTGTTCCATCATTATGGGTTTATTTGCCCATTCATCTATTTGTATGGTGGAACAAATGAGGAACAATAGCACATTTGTTTGTATCAAACTTGTGTCAAAAACTAATATCTTCCATATATGGAGATAAGAAATCAGTCATCTGACAAAAATGCCCTTGTTGCCTATTAAGAAGTGTAATAAATTCCATGAGGAAAATGTTTCTTGCCAATAAAATCTACAACAAAAGTTCAAAATGAAAGTAAAATTGCTGTATGCCAAACTTATGAACAGAGACATAGTGATATGAATATCAGTGTAGATATAAGGGAAAAATAACAACACCGACAACAAATTTGGACAAAGAATTTGTGGTGTCTGGCTTTTACCTTCCTAGCATGGTGTCCGGGTGGGCAGTGAATAAAGCTGGATCCACAACAAAGTGGGTGCCGTCCACCACGAGAGTGACCCGCTCATGGTGCAGGACGGAATGTCGAGAGGACTCTATACCTATCCTGGCCTCCATCTGAGCAGGGAACTCTGAACCCTCAGACAGTCTCCTGCCTGTGGATGGATTAGAAGGAACATAACTATCAACAGTGGAATTCTGTCATTAAAATGAGAGTGGCTGTTCACATTACTGTTCTCTTGTCAATCTGGTTGAAAATTTGGTGAGTTCACATGATCACTGAGACATTAACAGAGAAAAGTATGGATTCAGTGTGTATGCATATACTGTACAGTACTAACATATAATCAAATCAATAATTACAATGATAAGTCAATTGATCAATCGTCCCTGCCTTCTGTCAGACAGTAGCCATAATGAAACTCACCAAATGATCTCCCGTCTGCCATAGTCACCACTCGTCCCCTCCTACGGCCCTTGCCTACAGTACAGCACACAGCAAGCCAGAAACAGTAGGAAGAGTGAGGATGCTGAAGAGCAAGGGGGAAGGACCATCCCTGCCTCTTTGCACTAGCGTGGCTACAGAGCAGCCTTCCTTGGTGAAATCCTCGGGATTGGGTGCACACTGATGCCTGTGTTTGCTCCAACCATCTGATTTAATTTTGGTCAGCTGCCCCATGGGTGTCCTGGCTTGTGAGCAGTCACCTACGGTGCCCTACATACCGGACGTCGCATGCTATGCTCGACTCAGTGCTCTCACAGCACCACCTGTAGGCCAGCAGCAGCAACAGCAACAGCAGCATCTCCTCCACACAGGAGTCCACTGAGCCTATTATAAGGCCTGGTCACAGCTGCTTTGTGCAACATGTGCAGTAAACTTAAGCTGTGAGGTCAGGATTATGCTGTGTGAGTAATGGGACCTCCCATCCAAGAAAATAGGCTCATACAGTCAGTTTGTGTCACTGTCAATCCCACCCCTACAATCCAAGTTGCATGGTGGTGGGGGTATCGAAGGCTTGGTGTAGTAGAGTGGTTACAGGCACATCACACCTATAGCCTATTTAGGTCAGGTACAGGACAAAGTATGCTAGGCTATAAGGTAAAACCAAAAGAGAATGCCCTGCTTCTTTCCCTTTTAATTAAAACTCTGAGAGCTACTCCAGGGTGTGGACATTCTCAAAGGCTTGACCTTAATTTTGCTGTACAGTCCTGTGTGTTTGATCAAAGACCTATCACATCAGCATGGGGGGGGGGCTTTAGGAGTCACAGCTTAGTCAGACTGACACAGAAAATACATGGTATATCTATGTGATATGAATCTCAATATTTCAAGTTGGCTGTTCCTTTTTATGTTTGTGATTTGCAGGCATTCTTTCAGTAGACATAATCACTATTTGAGAATGCTGCAATACAATAGCTTAATCAAACAATACAGTCTACAGATGTACTGATATATTAGGTTAGTTACACATTTTCAAATGTAAGTGATGTCAAAATATATCCTGCCTTAAGTTACTGAAAATGAACCAGAAAAATATTCGTATTGTCAGCTAGCTACAAAATAACAATTCTTCAATTAGAAAAAGTCATCCTCTCTCTACACATTCATTTACAATTAGGATATATTTTTACACTACCTTACTTAGCCTATTTCTTGTTTCTTTTAAGTCTACATTGTCCCGAAACTGGATATTCAGAATTTGAACCAGACAACACAAACTAGCCAGCGACACAAATCTGTCAATAGATAGCCTACAAAGACCTTCACAGGTTTGTTCATTAAATAACACAAATCAACTTACCTTAGCATCTACAGAGAAATAATGATGAGCAACAACCTGAGAAAACGAGACCCTAGTCACGCAAGCAAGCAACAGGACTGGGAAGCATTCCCGCAGGTGGACATGGTGGAAACGGTAGCACGCCCTGGTTGTGTGAGGGCACGGCGGCTCCAGAAGGTACCAGCGGATCAAGCGGCTATAATCCAATTAGCCGTAGACTGCAGGAAACAATGTAACTGACGGGTGGAGGAAACTCCCCCTGCAGGCCCGGGTCTAGCGTGTGCGGGCATAGGCAACAGGATCACTCCGCCTCAGAGGGACCCATGTGGAGACGGTGGGAGACATACTTTGGTCCTAAAGCCAGAATCTGGTGTAGAAGTGCGGATCATGTGTGGCAAGTGTAGCTGGTGACTGTTCAGCATTATGAAATGATGGTGAGTTGGTTTTGGACAAATAGTTTATTTGATGCATCTCATCACAACTGCTTGGAGTGCAAAAAGGACACGATTCATAATAAATTAGTGTGTAGGCTACTCCCTCTAAAGTTAACAATGCACTTTGGCTGGAGTTGGGCTGGACCATTGCCCTGTTTAAATATATCTTATATTGCATTGTATCTCAAGTTCTCTACAGAATGCAGAATAAATAAATAAACATGAATTGAAAAGAAAAACAAACAAAAAAAACATGAAACATAGTAACACAATACTTGTTTTGTATCTGCCCGAGAGCCTCTCAGCTACGCAATTTGTGAACCATCTCTCTGAAGTAGAATGGGCAGCCATCACTCTGTTTATTGTTAACATGCGGCCTTGCTTTAGGCTACTTATGATCCCTTCAGAGGGTAGGTGGCTAAAAGCTGTTTTCACAGCAAATTTGTTTAATAGTCTTACTTTATGGTCAAACTGTCCAGAATTCTTTTCTTTGTATCTTTCTGCTAAAAATGTGAAGAATAACATGTTTCTGGTACAGCACATATTAAAGAGAACAGTATGGACCTCTGGCTTACTTATCATCAAAATGCCTTGAGGTCTCATACTTATTCAATCATGGGATCAAGTAGGCTACTTCTTAACCTCTGGCCACAGTTTAAAAACTGCACAACTCTGGAAACATCACTGAGACGCCCATTAAGGGTTGTCCATCTAAAGAGGGTTAAGTCAACCAGTACCAACCCCCACATCTTCCTTCTGATGTTTCCCAGAAAGGGCCCATAACACCTCAAGTGTTCGCTTGTCATTTACAGGTGGATCAACCTCCGTTCAGACATGCAACCAAAATACACCACACAAGCCCATGGGTCTAGACAGGAGTGTCTGCCTGGAGTGGATTTCTAGCCCTTCTCTGAATGCTGATTGGACGAAGTTCCCGGCCCTCAGTCACGTGACCCTGGTAATCCTTCAGAAGGGTGGCAGCAGCGTGCTCCATGTCATCCAGGTCCATTTCTAGGGCTACAACCATGTCTTGCTTGGTCACCGTCAAAAACAGATGGTCCTCAGCCAAGGCTTGTAAACCATTACTGACAAGGATCTGGACAGACACAAGGGTTTAATAACAGGCAATGCTGATGAGTGTGTATCTATGCCAAATTAAAAGATCTCATTTGTATTTTCTGTAAACAAACAATACAATTCGTAATTATACTAAGTACTTTATGATAGATTGACAATAATATTCCTGTGCATTCGGTGAATCTTGATTCTCTGAATCAGGCATCTATATTTGTATATCTATATCTACTGTATTGTTCAGTGCCAGGGCCACGCTGGTTGGCACACTCTCTTCACACATCACATTGAATATGAAATTCCAAAAACACAGAAATTGACCATGTGAGATTTCATTCACTCCCTCTTAATGATAAACCCTTCCTGCCTCTTTTCAATGTTGTGTAATTCCCCTCCACCATGTTCTACATCTACTGTATGTTTATCTTTCTCACCTCTTTAATCAGCTTATCAGTGGAGCTTGTGGGATTTTGATGGGAAGTTACTTGTGAATGGGAGGTCTCAGCTCTGCCCCAAGTGGCCTGGAAGAACATAACATTTAAGAAATATTTTCTAATATTTCTAAATATTTCTAATATTTCTAAATATTTATAATATTTCAACTTTTCTAATATTTCTAACGAGACAGGACAAACATCTCAAGGTGAGCAAAGTATGATCATGGTCTTACATGAGAGCCTGTGTTCTGTTGGACACCACCTGTATATGCAAGAACAGAACATGGTATTTACAGATTTTTTTTTTAATTAGACAGTGTGATGTCAAATAACATTATATAGTAATTCCATCTTTAATTAACAATAATTGTGTGTACTAAATACTCTATTTTATATGAAAAACACATATGGCCTGTAACACGTACAAGTTTGCACCCTCAATGACCCAGTTTGCCAGTGACTCATAGATTCTTTTTTTCTTTTTTTTTTTATCAAACCTGGTGCGATGTGTTGTCCACTCTGGCTGACATGCCAACTGACCGTTGAGAGAGCAACTGCCTCATTCTTCAAGTGAAACCTGCAGGCAAATTGTGTTGCAATGTGTTCACATTATCAAACATATTAACAACCAAACAAAAAGTTAAGGAACTATCATCATGAAACACACACACACACTTGTATACGTGTTTGTGACATTTACATCAACAATACTTTCATCTGCCAAGACATGGCCACACCTCAGAGGATACTCACCGTTCCCTGTTATTGTTGTTGAAGTTGTCATTGTGTGCGTTGCTGTTGTTGGTGTTGGAGTGATAATGGAGGTAGCCTCCCGAGTGCTCTGCTTCCTCTGGCTTGCTGTCTGCGATCTGCAGCGGCCTCATGCTGGTCACCTGGGTGGTGTTGGCGTTGCCCTGCTCCAGGGCGAAGGGATCCACGTGGTTCCCAAACAGCCCACCTGCCCTCTGAGCAAAGGTGCAGCGAGAGAGTCATAATAACCCCAATGAGGATGGCACTCAGTGGTTCTGATTTCATTTGTAAGGCTTTTATATGTTTTTTTTTTTTAAAGGTTATTTTTTGGGCTTTTTATGCCTTTAATTGGACAGGACAGTAGAGAGAATGACAGGAAGCGAGTGGGAGAGAGAGCAGGGGTGGGATCCGGAAAGGACCACGGGGCGGGAATCGAACCCGGGTCGCCGGCGTGCGGTGCAGGTGCCCCAGCCAGTTGCGCCACGGCTGGGGCAGGCTTTTATATGTTTAAGTTGAGTATTTGTATGAGTGTCTGATGAAATGTGTGTGCATATGTGTGTGTGTGTGTGTGTGTGTGTGTGAGTGTGTGTGTGTGTGTGTGTGTGTGTGTGTGTGATTGCGTGTGTGTGTGTGTGTGCGTGTGTGTGTGTGTGTGTGTGTGTGTGTGTGTGTTTGTGTGTGTGTGTGTGTGTGTGTATGTACTGTATGTATGTATGTATGTACTGTATGTGTGTCCACATGTCTCCAGTGTCATTGGTCACACTCCCTGTGTGTCCTCCTACCCTGTAGATGGCCTCCTCGGCCGCCTCGTCCATGGCACGGTCCATCTCGTCCTCGTTCATCAGGTCCCCTGAGATGGCCCTCTGCAGCTCTGGAGCCGCCTCATCCTCAATGCTCCTGAGACCAGCCTGAGAGAGGGGCCGGGGGGAGGGAAGGGGCCACAGAGGAGAGAGACAGAGGAAGGGGAGGAAGAGGCTAGGACGTGACATACATAATTTTCTTTAAAAAAATAAACTTAAAGGAACACAAAGCAGTTCTTTGACCATATAATTAGGGCTTCGAAACCATATTGCACTATGTAATGTTGTTGATCAGATAAGATTGTGACCCTTTTAGTCAGTTTATATCTACCATCTTAGAGCTAAATGGTTTTGAATATTGACGCCAAGGGGGCGTAGATATCAATTCTTCCATTGTGTTCCTTTAAGAAAATGATATACTATAAATATGTTAAAAATGGAGTGAGGCAGATAGGCCGAGAGGATGCCTCTGGAGAAATTCTCACCTGGATCTCAGCATTGTTCTTGTTCTTGGTGGGCCGATAGCCATAGTACTCCTCCTGTCTCTTCAGGAACCTGCGGAAGTGGTCCTGGATAAGGTAGGTGGCGTAGAATTTCCCTACAGTCACCTCATCATCTGCAACGGACAGGAGTGTGTACTTTAGAGCATGCAACGGTCCCGTGTACCTGACAGCTTAGAGATTTCAAAATTGTGACCATGATTGTAATGCGTTTAAGATCAGCCTAGATCAGAATGGCCGGGTTTCCCAGATTCATTAAGAAGCTCTTAAGTGCTAAGAACTTCTTAGGAGCGTTCTTAGAACGTTCTTAGAGCGCTCCTAAGAAGTTCTTAGCACTGAAGAACTTCTTAACGAATCTGGGAAACCAGGCCAATGACTGTTTGGCCTGCTCACCCCCAATAGGTGGAATGACCTGGTCCAGCAGCTTCATGCTGGTTCTCTTCCAGATCTTTTTGATGATGGCCCTCAGCTCCTCATTGGCCTGCTCAAAGTTACCTGTCAAACAACACTTTATCAATCACTTCATCGACATTTCATCACTTAATCTTGTAGTCCTGGCAGCTTTAATTACTCGCCATTACAAAAACAGTTGCAGTCGGGTCATACCAGATACGCAGTGCGCTCTATTTGCGGAGCATTCACTGCAACAATTAGCTTCCACTGTAATCAATGGAACTGGCTACACCAGAGACGTTACAGGCCCATGTACATAAAAAAAAAAATGAGACCACTTTTATAAAACTGTTTCTATTTTCCGTCAACAGAATGCTTAATTGTGCACCTGGTGTAGCCGACGTATCCTCACCAATCATACTCAGTTGCCTTGTACTTATACCGCCATCAATTTTGACTTGATATGATAAACATAAGAAGCTAAAGAAGGTAAACACAAGGCATGTGTGTAGAATTCAACCAGGTCATGGAACCACTAACCAACAGGCCAGATCACTGACAGATCTGTGTAGGTGCAGCTGCTATTCAGGATATGCTGTTATATCTGTTAACACAGAGAGCTAGAGGCTCACTAACCTTCTGTCTTGATCTTGAGCCCAGTCCTGACCAAGGCGAAGAGTGTGGCGTTGAACGTAACTGTACCATCACTGTTCAGGGGCATGTTCATGCATATCAGCCTCTAGAATTATAATGTGATCGCATATAGGTCAGTACAGCCAGTCGAGAACCAAGCCAGCTTTACATGTTTTGTGGATGAGTCGTCATACTAATTTCTCACCTTGCAAGCAACCAGATGAGGGCAAAACTTTCCAAAACCCAAGGGAGGTTGGATCCTACGCAGGAGTGTTACCACATCCAAATGCTTAATGCGTCCGCTGTTAGAAAAAGAGACGGAAAACAAAATTGTCATAAATTAGCTTATTACTGAACGTTTCTGTAATCATGATCAGGGTTGCCATTTAAAAAGGTCATAGGTCAACGCACTCCTTAGTCATGGTCTACTAGAAGATGACTGTTCATACACATCTGAAATGAAACCTTTACTTGCAGTGTTGGAGTGCGCTTATCAAGAGGTTGGCTGTACTCACGTGGCCTCAGGATCATACTCTGCCCAGATCTTCTTAAACTCATCCAGGTGGTGCGGCCCAAGTGTGGACCAATCATGTGTCAGGTAGTCAAAGTTATCCATGATCACAGCCACAAATAAGTTGATAATCTATTGCAAAAACAAACAAACAATGTTTTCCTTTCATTGTCCTTTGTCCACTCATACCACCATTGTGTGTGTGTGTGTGTGTGTGTGCGTGTCTTCCTCACCAAGAAGGCACAGAGCATGTAGAAGCTCATAAAGTAGAGGATGGCGATGCCGGAGCCACAGGTGTACTCCTCCCCAGGCATGTAGTCGGACTTGGGGTCGCAGCGCTGGCCGTACATGCACCCCAACATCACTTCCTGCCAGCCCTCCCCAGTCGCACACCTGCACATCACCCACAACACAGGTATGGACTTGTGTGGTCGAACGTGACACTTGTTGCGTCATTTATTCAGTGGCCTACACACACCTATAGCACATTACTGTGATTTGTGATTCTGCTTACCTGAAGAGTACCAAAACTGCCATAGGAAATGTCTGGAAGTTGTTGTTCCGATTGATTTGTGTGCCGTCTATCAACGCTATTTTACCAAACACCTAAAGACAGCAACAACATTTAAATGAAAGTACAGAAAAAGTAAATAAGTCAACATCTACTATGTGTTGATGTTGTTTTCATTGCTGTAACAATTTTGCAGGTCTGTTACAGAGGTCTCACCTGCATCCCAATGACGGCATAGATGAAGAAGAGCATGACGATCAGAAGAGCAACATAAGGCAAAGCCTAGAAACAAACACAAGATCAGTCAAAAAAGTTAAAAAGCTTCAATAATGTTCAGCTAATTATTTACAATAAAGCACTAGACATATTCTATAACACAATACATTTCCGCTAAACATTTACAAGGAATTTGGGGAGTACTTGTAATCATATGAGGAATTGAAAAACTGTCCTGAGATTTACAATCGTCTATTTCCCAACCAGGAGGGATTTCATGTCATACCTGGAAAGATTTGATGAAGGTCCACAAGAGGTTTCTGATGCCTTCAAAGCGATTCAGCAGTTTGACCAGACGCATGACACGGAAGAGACGGAAGAATGTGATGGACACACTGGCATTTTCTGATTCCTGTGAGAAGACAGTTCAGTCATACTCCAGAGGTCAATCTCAGAAATATTGATCAGAAAAACATTTTCAATGTTCAATGGCCTTGTGAATTTTTGCAGCTGAGTTAGTGTAAAAACACTTACTGCTATGGCTTGCATTGGATTCACCTCCTGAAGGAACAAAGGAAATGTTATCAAACTTTCTGTTGCCTGCATGATTACTCAAAAAGTATCCTCCCTGATGCATGCACCCAACACACACTGACCTGAAACCATGAGTGAAACACACATTAAGTCATCATAGTTACCTCACAACCATGGAGACAGTACAGTCCTCCCTGTGAAGCCAAGGCTGTCTATGATTGCAGAAGGGAGAGAGAGGAAGTTAACATCTAGAACTTTCTGAATCTGCCTCCACAAGTTCGAACGTTGACGCATGGTGCCAAAAACATCCAAGTGCCCAGCCAAAGAGAGTGTGCAGCCAAGTGTACAAAGCGAAAGGCTGGATTTGAAAAGGTGACATGGTGAAGGTGCAGCAGCACTGTCGCAGGCTAACAGTCGTGGAGAGGCTGGTGTGTGGGCATGGCAGCGGTCTAGTCTGCGGTGTGGTGGAGGAGCAGTGGAGCTGTGCGGCACAAGTCGTGTTGGCCGGCAGACATACGACAGACAGACGCTACAGGACATACAGTACAGTATAGGACTTACTGACCGTCTCAACAAAGCTATTGCTGGACTGTAGGCTGGACTGGAGTGAATAGACATATGGTGAGGCAGTGGACAAGACATCTTACTGTACACTCAGCAATGTTTTTTATTTTTAATTTTTTTATTTTATTTATGTATCTAGTATTGTAGCTTGCTTGAAGATAGGAGATAAAGATAAGATGGTAACTTTCATCTCCTGATTGAAGCTTATAGATGAAGTTGATTTCCTTCTACAAAAATATTGGTGATGTGTTTATATAAGGAATTCGATAATGAATGTCCTAATCGTTAAAAAAAACAGTAACTGTGCATAAATCAATATAAATAGAAGAGCAGTAGTATAAGGAGAAGTCAAATGAAAAAGTGAACACATACATCAATCTCGCTGAGGGTGACATCAACGACACTACCAATGACAATGACAAAGTCAAAGACATTCCAGGGATCCCCAAAGTAGCCCTGTGGAAGGACAGTGCAAAAGCAAATGTCAGGTATAGTTCCTCCACAGATTCCCTCAACACAAAGAAAGATGAATGACGAGTACATCACCTTAGCTTTGAAGGCCATTAGTTTTAAGATCATCTCCACTGTGAAGAGCACGGTGAAGATCACGTTAAGCATGTCTGAGAGATCCGTGACATGCTGAGACTGGTTGCAGTGCTGCAGAATAGATAGTTTACAGATATTTCATCATCGTAAAACACTTTGATCGCATAGTTTGCTATTGCAATCCCACAGCAAAAGACATACTACAAATTATCCCCTAATGCAGTGGTTCTCAAACTCCAAGTACCACCATTATGACCGGCATAAAAATACAGTAGCAATTTAAATCATTTTACATTATTATTGTACATACTGTTCCGCATTGTTTTGTTTGGTTTAAATGTAACAATCTTTCATTATATTTGAGATATTTTGAAGTGATTATTTTGTCTTCATGTAAAAGCATCTTGGAGACTCCCGGAGTACCACAGTACCACAGTTTGAGAGCCACTGCCCTAGTGTTTACATTTAAAGTGAGAATGAACACCTAAGTAGGGTAAGTACTAGCGTAGTCTTACCTGCATCCCCAGACACATGGTGTTGAGCATGATGAGCAGGAACATGAGGTACTCAAAGTAGCATGACGTGACAACGTACCAGACCTTGTACTGGTACGGGTTCTTGGGAATGTAGCATCGGAGTGGCCGGGCCTTCAGTGCATACTGAACACACTGGCGCTATAACACACAAATGAAGACATTTACAGAATACTGTACAGAATTATCTATGTAAACAAAATATGATATATACAGCATATGAGATATTATATGTAGTTAACAGCTAAATATTTTCTAAAGGCATTGACACAGACTGTGCCCAGACTGAACTGATGTTTTTCAGTTGGACTGAACCATGGAATTAGATGAAAGAAGTTTGTATTTTATGCGAAGCAAATAGTTTAATTCATGACGTTGCTCTTGTGAAGTACCTGATTCTTGTCCAGCTCACAGTTCTTGTATTCCTGTTCCCCCTGCTCCTGGAAGGTCACGATGACGAAACCCACAAAGATGTTCATCATGAAGAATGCGATGAGGATGAGGTAGATGATGAAGAAAATGGAGACTGGTATACGGTTGTTGTAGAGTGGACCTGTGTCCTCCTTGTTTGAATCTATGGCTTTGTATAAGAGTCTAAAGATGTGGTGTGTGTGTGTGTGTGTGTGTGTGAGAGAGAGAGAGAGAGAGAGAGAGAGCAAGACAGACAAAAGAGAAACATGGGTAAATCTTTGAAATGAACAAATACTCAAAAATACTGGTAATAATTCAACATTATCGAAACTTTCAGTAACACCTTTTTTTGTAAACTATAGCTAAATGCTTTGTTCCTCATTAGTAAAACATTTTTCCTACATGAATTCTCATCAGTAAAGCATTTGTACGCACAGTTATTTGTTTCATAGTGAATAAACCTATGAAATGTTTTTAGAAATAACTGTGTGTACAAACGGTTTAGTGATGAGAATTAGATTGAACATGCTTTAAAAATAAGAAACAAAGCAATTAGTAATAGTTTACAAATAGTCTACAAAATAGCTGGTGCAGCTTACTTTGGCCAACCCTCAAATGTAGAGACAGTGAAGAGAGCTAACATGCCATTCAGCACATTATCAAAGTTGAGGTCACTGTTCGTCCATTCTCGCCTGCTGACCACCATCTCATGAAGAGCGTTCTCCTGGTGCTTGATGTAGTTCCCTCTGAAGACGAAGGACAGACCAGCATGAGAGTTCACAGTAGGACACAAAAGAGAACGATGAAGGTTTGCTGTTCTGCAGTCGCACCACCTACCTGCAGGCTAGCTCAGTCATCATAGCAGGGTCTGTGCAGGAGAAGAACTTCCCCTGTTGGATTGATCATAGAAACAGACAATGATGAAGTCAGTTAATGTTTAGCATATAGAATGTTTAAAGAAGATACATAAATGTAGGTCATAGTGTTGTACAATTCCAGTAGAGATGGCAATCAACAATCAACAACAATCAATGCTCAACGATCAATGATCCATACTCACCTTGAAAAGCTGAACTCCTATGCAGGAGAACATGAAGTCCAGAAGCATTGTGACCAAGACAATGTTGCCAATGCTCTTAATGGCCACAAAAACACACTGGATGACCATCTAAAGGAGATTCAGGAGACAGAAATGAGAGTTAGAATTGCACCATCAAACCAGCACACAACATACAACATAGCTTTTTTAAAGCAATTCTCACAACAATTCTAAGAACAATTTAAAAAAGGTAGAGTGCCGTAAAAATAAGTGCATCAATGAGTGCAATTGTCTCATTGGGGAAATGCGGCTGGGAATGTCCGCCTCCTTGTTGTCCCTGTCAAGGTTGCCATGGTTGTGGACACCTCAACAGGCACAAGCAGGTGATAAGTCAACGATCAGCAAAACTAGCTGTAAAGTGCTATGAGAGGAGAGCTGGGTCTTCAGAAGTCTCTTCAAGATGGAGAGGGATGTCCCTAGTAGGAACTGGTAGGGCGCTCCACCAAATGAGGAACAACAAATGAAAAAAGTTTGGCTTGGCCTGAGCGTGCCTGTGGAAGAGCTAGAGGTTGTTTGCCTGAGGAGCGCAATGGTTCAAATACAACACTTTGTGTATTAATAGGGCAACATTATCTGAGCCACTAGGGGGCAGCTGTCACTGGCAGGCTGAAACAGAACTCTGTATAGTGGAGCCCATGAGTCGCATGATAGCCTCTGAACCAATCATAGGGCAAAACAGTTGAAACTGAGTTGGCCAAAGTCTCTGCATCTACAAGCTCTGGATTGAGCATACTATAGGTTACCTTGAGTCCCTTGGCTCTGTTGATGGCCCTCAGAGGTCTGAGCACCCTCAGTACCCTGAGGATCTTCACCACAGAGATGGCGCTGGACCTGAATAGAGCACGAACACAGAGGTCAGACTGAGACACTGTGAGCAGCTCTGCAGATAGAGCCTGTGGTAGGAAACTATAAAAAGATTAAATCGAGGATAACTTCCATAACTAAAGAAAATCAAACAGACTTCACAATTATTATTTTATTTATCTATCTGCTACTTCAAAAGCAAATTGTCTTCAGGAAGCATTGAAACCACCTAATGTAATTTGATTACCGGTAACTATAAAAAAATGTATATTACAAATGGTCTGATATAAAACAGCATGAAAAAAAGTCTTCTCTATATTACTTACTCCATTCCCATGGAGAGAAGAGAGACTCCAACCACCAGCAGATCCAGGATATTGAAGGAGTTTCTGCAGAAGGAGCCTTTGTGGAGGAAGGCACCATACGTGGTCATCTGACATAAACACAACATTATTCTACATACAGTATGGAGCAAATACAGTCCAGGTTCAGAACGGCAATAATAGATTCAATGCTGATATTTTTACCCAAAAATCAAGAATGGAGCTTGCTCTCAAAAAGTATCTTCAAAACCGAGTATTACACCAAAACCTGATTTATTGGCTTAGACTATACAAGACACCTAAGCGCAAGTGCAAGTGCAAATGTTTCGGGTGACCCCATCCTCAGTGCAAATTACATTTTTACCCAACACATGGACAGAGGCAGGCTATTTTACATGTTACTTAGGATTCTGGGTCTAGTATTTAGAAGGCAGCATGACATCTTTATCAGCAAAGATGTCTATCAGCATTTGCCAGTATGGCCATTTAATTGATAAAGCACTTCAACATCCTCTTGGATTATGTGAAAAGTAAAGTGGTTGAGTGTTTTACCTTGAGGACAATTTCAGCTGTGAATACAGAGGTAAAGACGATGTCTGCATAAGCCAAGACCTAGAGCAGATGTAACAGGAACAACAAAGTGAACATAGTGAGTGAGTCATCTAAGTGAAATATGGGAACTAGCCCCCTTAATGCATCTCATATTCTAAAAGGATTATGCTGTCACTTTTAAGATGTGCCAGCAACACAGATTCAGGTCACCTGGTTTCTGAAGGACATTGGGTCGATGGGGTCCTCAGCCGCCAGCGAGATGCTGCTGAGGAGGATGAAGAGGAGGATGATGTTGGTGAAGGTGGTGGCGTTGATGATTCTGTGGCACAGTTTACGGAATCTGCAGAGAGGGAAGAGTTTGCACTTCAGTTGTCAGAGCTTGAGTGACACGAAGACACCAGACAAATGGAATCTTATGCAGTTTATGCAGAGTATTTACACAGAATGTTACATACATACAGTATTTAAAGTGAATTTGTTTCATGCATTCATGTTTGTAACAGTTAATATTATATTTTCAGTAAACTAACAATTGTGAGTGCATACATTTACTTACTTATTTTCCGGACCAAATATGAAGAAAGCATAGGCTTCTGGCATAGGCACCGCCTCCTCCTTTAGCTGGAGGTCAGCCATTGGTCGAGGGCGAGGACTCTCTGGAATCTCAGGCTCCTCCTCCTCATCATCACCTAGGTAACAGAGGTCATTATACGGAACTCAAGCTTCACTGTAGAGGTTATTATACGTTATAGTCGGTAAGGGGGAAACAGGACTTACCTGGGAAATCGGCTGGAGGGAAGGGATCCTTAATTTCATTCACATGTGACTCAAACTCATCAACCTTTAGCTGTTCGAAACGACAATGTAACCAGAGATGTTGAAAATGGCGTTATGGACACAATCTTGAAGAATTAACTCTATATGCAAAACAAATAATTTATTGTAACACATTTAGTTTATCATGGGGGAAGTTTTACCTTGGCAGTGGTGGGGATCCCTTCGGTCTTGGCCCTCTGATCAGCCAGTTTCTTTGCCAGCAGAGCCTTCTCTTCCTCACTCTTATCTGGGATAAGGGCCCTACATCACAACAAAGGATGCTGTACATCAAGACACTGTAGTGTAGAGGTGGTTATGCAAATATCATAAAAACAGGCATCTGCTAAAAAAAGGCCTGAACATCCCATGGGAGACTAATCCCCTCTAATACAGCTTTACCTTCTGTCTTCCAGGCCTCTCTAAATGTTGCCAAGGGCTACAAAGAAATGTCTTTGTGGGAAGTGGGGGAAGTTCCCAGTTCAGGTGGGACATACCAACTGCCCATTCCTCCCTTGACTCTAGAATTCTCCCACTTTCCAGTTGCTCATGAACGCACCATTATAATGTACTCCAACTGCATCAGCCCAGTCAATACAGATGGCGACAGACAGGCGCCATCACCCACTGACCTCAACATCTTCTTGCGCTTCTTCTCCTCGGCCCTCTCCTTCTGGGCTGAGGTCAGACTCTCCGCCTCGGCCAGGTTGTCCACAGCGATGGCCAGGAAGACATTCAGAAGAATGACTACGCGCCTTTGGTCAGGGAAATGATCACATTTGAGATAGATACATTAGATACATGAACAACATTATGAGATAGATCACTTCTTAGGTAGCCTTCCCACTGCTCTCCCACAAGTTCTCCATTAGTGCCTAGTCTTGAGAAAGGGCATGGTGACACTATGTGGCAATAATCAGACATTGCTTAGACGTAGCATGAAGGATACAGTTCCCACAGACGAAGAGAATGATGAAGTAGATGCTGACGAGAATGCCTGGCATGGACGGCCCTCCGTGGGCCATGATGCCGTCATACATCACCGTATTCCAGTCCTCGCCCGTCAGGATCTGCACCAACAGGAAGAATGATTTCACACGGACACTGACAAAGTAAGCAAACTGTGACGACTTGTTTTGAATGATAGAATTAAGATTATCAAGGGATTGGATTAGACTTTTTTTTTCTTATAATTCTTAGACTAATTCTAAGACTCAGGTTCTGATCCAAATTGAGTTATTTATGCGAATCCTACTGTATGCCCAACAGAGAGTGTTAGTGAGAAGCCGTACCTGGAATACTGTGATGAGGGCCTGAGGAAAGTTATCAAAGTTGCTCCTGCGAACCCTGTGGTCAGGGAAGTTGAACTTGCCCCCAAACACCTGCATCCCCAACAGGGAGAAGATGACGATGAACAGGAAGAGGAGCAGGAGCAGGGAGGCGATGGAGGCGATGGAGTTCAGCAGGGACGCCACCAGGTTACTCAGACCAGTCCAGTACCTGGTGCGGGAATCACAGTAACATCACATCACACGTGCCCATCACATCCACCCACAGCTCAGTTCAGTTTATTCTTTGTCCTAAAAGGACAATGCATGTGCAGCACAAAAATAAATTACTGAAAACCATGAATCAATAAGAGGAGAAAACAAAAAGGGTCTATTAAACAAGCAATATTAAATCTAAAACATTTGGTTTTGTAACCATCATCAAATACGTCTAGATGCTTATTTATGATTTATGATAATTCAATGCAATATGCAATATGCATGGAGTGATTACTAGCAGAAAAAAAGTCTTGAGCGGGGTTGTGCTGGGATATTGCCACTGGTGATGACCCATGGGGTGCTTCTCGTCCAATCAGAAATTAATAAATAGTTTGACTGCTGCTCCACTCCCCCCCCCCCCCCCCCGCGCTACTCTCCCTCTGTGGCGAGGCTCTTACTTGGTGATCTTCAGGAGCCTGAGTAGCCGGATGCAGCGCAGGACGGAAACCCCAGTGAGGGACATGATGTCCATCCGCACCAGGATCAGCTCCAGGATGCCCACGGACACCACGAAGCAGTCGAAGCGGTTGAAGAGGGACATGAAGTACGAGCGCAGGCCCAGCGCGTACATCTTCAGGAACATCTCCACCGCAAAGAGGGACAACAGCACCTTGTTTACACTCTCTGTCAGGAAAATGACAATATATTCGATGAAGTTGGAAATATATGAGAGAGGTCAGTTATATATTCTATTGCTCTTCAATGGCAAACCTCAGAAACTGTGTGTGTGTGTGTGTGTGTGTGTGTGTGTGTGTGCTTTCAATACCTGCCATTTTTATATATTTTTGGATATCATGATCATAGAAATCGGTGTGTTTGGCTGGTTGATTTCTTCTCCGTTCTCTATACTGTACCTTGTAGATCTGTGAGGGACTCAGACTGTTGGTGATGCTCCGTTGAGATGGCAAGAGTATTGAAGAACACCACCAGGATGACCAGCCAGTAGAAGAGCCTGGACTTGACAAAGGTGCGACACTTCCTCCGGAACACACGGTTATACTGCTTAGCTCGCTTGCTATAAGAAAAACAGGAGAACTTACAGTCTAAATTATGTCTTAAACCTTAATTGTGATAAAGTGAGAGATCCATAGCTGTTTGCATTGTTTTGAATCGAATATAGCAAAAGTGGGATTTTGAATGGACTCACAAATAATATAGGAAGCGCTGGATTCCTTCTATACCATACAGACTTTCAGACTCTGACCCATCCACAAGAGGGAGCAGTCCTACACACAGAAGCACAGGGGTACAACATTTCCATTTGCCATTTGACATTTTCACATTACATTTGACTTGTCTTGGGTTGGAGTGTTGGTGGTGGTAGTTGGCGGTGTGAGTGGTGTGTTGAGGGTTTACGGGTGGCAAAGCTGGCAACCACTTTTAAAAGTTAATGTTGAGCCTTGGTGGGAAATTAGGCACAGTTCCAGATGTGTCACCTTTGCCCTCCTGGTCGTTGTCCATGATCTCAGCCTGGGTGATCCACTCCATGTAGCCCTTCAGGTCCTCGTCCAGCTGCTGGCGTTCTCGTAACATCTGGTACTCGCCACTCCTGGAGCTCTTCTCACGCTCCTTAGTAAACTCACTGGAGGGATGGAGATACCCGACAGAGAGAGAGAGAGAGAGAGAGAGAGAGAGAGAGAGAGAGAGAGAGAGAGAGAGAGAGAGAGAGAGAAAGAGAGAGATATAGAGAGACAGATAGAGAGAGAGAGAGAGATGATGATTGGACAGAGAGACCACATACAATGTCAGAGTCTGCCCTGAGCCACACTTCAGAACAGATGATGATACACTCATCTGCATAGACGTGCACTCCAATTTCTTATCAATTCTTATTCAACTTCTGTGAACAGATTATTAATACCTAACTTTTCTTATGCGATTTGCATTTAATTGTAATGACAGTGTGAGAGAGAGGCAGAGAGAGAGACAATACCCGCACAGGACTCCCAGAACCAGATTGAGGATGAAGAAGGAGCCGAGAAGAATGAGGGTGACAAAATATATCCAAGGCCACTCAACACCAATGGCATCATTCACCTGAATATTTAGGCACAGACAGACAGACACACACACACACACACACACACACACACACACACACACACACACACTCACACACACACACACACACACACACACACACACACACACACACATAAATATTGTCCATATATCATATACCGTATGTAGCAAAAAATCCACCATGATACATAGTTTTACGCAAAATAAAACATTATCACTGTGTAACAACTGAAGTTATTATATAATGCATATGAAAGATTATATAAAGTTTATTGATGTAATGTAAGTGAGAGAAACGCTAACCCAGTAGAGCACATCGGTCCAGCCCTGTGTGGTGATGCACTGGTACACCGTCAGCATGGAGAAGCCCAGGTTGTCGAAGTGGGTGATGCCGTTATTGGGCCCAGGCCAGTCCGCCATGCACTCAGTGCCGTTCACAGCGCAGCGGCGGCCATTTCCTGCCTGAGCACACGGAGAGGCCTTCTCATTCTCCACGGTCGCTACGATACCTGCGCAGAACGCGAGAGAGCACAGGGTCAACTCAGCCACACTGTAGGCTACTCAGCAACACGTCACCGTACCCAGTCGAACGGATTGACTGAGTATGCCATACAAAGGGCTACTACTACTCAGTCAAACCATAATAAGGGACACTATACTACTACAGTCAGTCCCACCACGCTCAACACAATACTCAACTTTCCACCCTGACCAACAATATATATAGTTGGTTGGTGAGTTGACAAAGTGGGTATGTTTTTTTTTTTTTTTAAAGTATATTTTTTGGCTTTTTGCCTTTATTAGTACAGGACAGTAAAGTGGTAGACAGGAAACAAGTGGGAGAGAGAGATGGGGTGGGATCAGGATATGACCGCAGGGCAGATTCGAACCTGGGTCCCCATGGGCACTCGGACCCGTATATTGTACGTACGCTGTAGCCTGCTGCGCCACAGCGCCCCCAAACTGAGTATGTTTTGACAGTACATGGGTGGGAATAGGCACACAGGCTTAGTGATTCATGATTATTTTTCTCACATTGTGAATTTCTGAGACTTCTAAATCCTTCAAGTGTTTTTTTGTGCTCATTTGAGTTCAAGACCAGCAGTGTTGTGGCTACACATGCATATTGATTGAAAGTTGTATACAAGGAAGTAGCTGGTTTGTTTAATACACTACTTACGTGTTCCAGTATAGTAACATGTTTTGTGCATTTTGCACTTGAAAAGGTCAAGTCCAGCGATAGCATATATGGTGACCATGAAGAAAACCAGGAGAGAGATGTGGAACATCGGTAACATGGACTTAAGAATGGAGCTCATCACCACCTGTAGGCCTGGAGGGAAAGGAGAAATTGTTGCAAAGAAACTTTTTTCAGAGTTTTGAGGAAAACTTCCTCCTTCTCTGCACCATAAAAAGGCAGGCAAGACGATATAGTGTTTGAGACGCAACTAAACAAGTATCATTTCATTTGTCTCTTGCTTTGCTCCAGACTTCAATATTTCATATTTCAAGCTCAACTGAAATCTATACTCAAGCTCAGCTGACACATGTAATCTTCCCTCAGAGAAAGTACTTCATGTGGCTGACGCTTTTTAACCAAAGCGACTTACAACATGGTAAAAGCATTTTTAAGCTTCTAAGGGCAATTCTAACAGCAAATTGTACAACAATAAGCACATTTTACAACAATAAAGTAGCAGTAGCAATAGCAGTAGCATTCCTTACTGGGCACCCCAGAGACGAGGCGAAGCGGCCTGAGCACCCTGAACGCTCTCAGGGCCTTCATGTCAAAGCCTCCTCCCCCCTGCTCCACAGGGGCCTCCACCCCACTGATGTTGTTGATGAAGTCCACAACAATGGTGAACAGCCTGGGATAACAGCAAGAAATCAGACACAGTTAAAAAAAAAAAATATGCAGGACAAGGTGAATTTTGGGCAAAGTCATCACAACACACCAGATATAATTTCCCAACTATTAGCCGTGGCTTATACTGTACACTGATTTTGCTAAATTTCTTCAGCTATGAGGTTAATACACAAGGGCAGTTAATATGGTATTAATATGGTTTTGTTTATTTTAACTTGCACACATCACTGTCCTGCGGCTGATATACAATGCGACTTACTGTATACACAGGAAATTACTGTATTCATATTTGCCGCAAATATTCATATTGATTGTAACAGCATATCACATACAACATAAAGTGTGAGTACCTGTGAATAAATTGGTGCTACTGAATAATCTATTTTGTGTGACAAGATGCAGAGATGGCAATAATGTGAAACTGACATAATGTGTCATTACCCCATGGTGACAATGACGAAATCCAGTATGTTCCAACAGTTCCGTAAATAAGCGTCTGCATGGAAGAGTAACCCATACGCAATAATCTTTAGGAAGCATTCCATGGTGAAAATGATCAGGAAGATGTACTCCAAACTCTCCTGTAAGGCGTAAGGCAAAAGAATAGTTGATGATACCACATGGATAATGGTATGCCATGCTGGTACACATTTGTGTCAAGAAACATTTAACAGACAGCTCTTTAACCCTGTCTGAAATAGTGGCCATATATTAACATACTTTCATCATCCATTCTAGTTTCAAAGGGACTGATAGGACCCAGTTTGCTATTTATTCACACCAGGCATTCATCTAATCACTTTCTATTGCAAAGTTATAAAAAATACATGGGCCCTTGTTATTCCCAAGGCCCCAGTGGAAATGTGTTTGACTGGATTCCCAGATCCTATGACAGGCCAGGAATGTTGGGAATGGCTGGGATGGGGAGGCCAGACATAGGATTCACAGGGAGCCAGCGCAACTTGGAATGGTGGCTTGATCACTCACCATGCCATATTCTCCATCATTGTGCCCCCCCCCCCCCTTCTCACGCAGAGAGGCGGGCAAGAGTTGTTTTGCTGACGAGAGAGCCTCTTGCCCAGAAGTCTTTGTTCTATTCTGGGCCACATTACCGCGTTATAAAGATATACGGACGGAGGAACAAGGGACAACTATGGAGCGGTGGAAAGCAGGAGTGACATCAGTGAAAGAGAGTGATCAACAAAAGTGTAAAAGTCTTACACTCTCTCCCTCTCTCTCTCTCTCTCTCTCTCACACACACACACACACACACACACACACACACACACACACACACACACACACACACACACACACACACACATTAGAACATATAGCACACACACACACACACACACACAACATAGGCACAGACATATATACTGTGCAGTCGTTGCACAACACAGGCAAACACATGTTGCCCATGAATATCATCATTACGCACTACAACAGAAGTGTCCTGACATACTCATTCACTATACTATGCACGCTTGCATTCACAGTAGCCGACATACTCCATAAGTACTCCCAGTCATGCAGACCTAATTGTCCTCATACACACATATTGATTACGGGAGAGGCTGTTGTGGCGTCATCCCATACTCTCTGAGTGTGCTGTGAGGCTTCAGTCTGGCTCTAAATAGAACGCCATTGGGATGCATAGGCCAACGGAGGACTGCAGTGGGCACCTGCTCCAATCAATCACCTGGGTCAAGGGCATAATGGACGGGCCTTCACACGTCACCAAACACCCGTGTGCGCACACACACATCAACACACAAACACACACACACACGCACACACACATACAGTATTCACGCATGCACACATACACACACACACCACAAAGGGGGATTTTTATAAGCCCCTTGGCAACACTCAGAGTGTTAACAAAGTCTCTCTGCCGTGTCATTTGTCAAGATGTGGGTCAGTGGCCAGAGGCACGCATGACGATACCATCATCTCAGGCACTCAGGACTCTCTGAGCAGCACTGGGATGCCCGACGCACCCCTATACGGATAGGGATATTTTAGCAAGGTCTAATAAGAAAAGAGCTTCAGCTCTGTGAATGTCTTTCAGTGAGGGAGGCTTGCCTTACAGAGGGTTGCTTTAGATGTGTAAATCAAGGTTTGCTCGTCCAGACAAACAGACTTTTTTTTTTAAATCGAAAGTTTAAAACAAATGTATGTCCATTTAACTGTTGACACAACTATTGACTGATTTCTTTGTAAAGCATTTGGAGACCATGCTTTTAGGGCACCGAGGACACACAACATACTCTACACATACGGATACTCAGTCTAATAATGACCGTTTAGCTAAAACTACTGTTTACTTTCATTTAAAAAGTCTACCATGGCTATTCAGGTACCGTACCACAATAATTAGAACCAAATTGTCACACTCTGTACTGTAAAAGCGTGAAGACATAATCTAAATACAAACTATAAATTGCAGGGCCTCTTGTGAAAATATCATCGTCTCCAGTTTCTTTCTCTGTGTAACCTTGAGTGATTTGATCTAGCTGGGCTCGTGCAGGGCGCGTTGACTCAGTGATGGATCACCATTTCAGTACTTCCACAGGGAGCTTTGATTCCCCCCTCCCAACGTCTACCCACTGCTGTCCCTCCTCATCCACACATTATCCGTCTTTCTCAACCTGATCATCAGTGAGCCTCGGTAGGAGGCTTACGTGGGGTCGGATTGATCGTATGTCTGAATATCCAGCAACAGCTGATTTATTATAAAAAGACTACTGTAGATTGTTTTATAATAGATCAGTTACATGTCCGTTCATCAGTTACTTGTCTAGCTTTCTCATGCTGATCTTGTATTTACTGTATTTTGGAACTTGTATGTTAGTCCTAAAAACTTTATTCAGTGTATTTGATACTGCATATACTGGGCTCGGGTCATGTCTGAGTGCCCTGCTAGGCCAGGGTTCAAAGGTCAGGCTTCTGAACTCACTAGATTACTGTTGGTGTTGTTGGTGTCCTCCTCGGGCATGGGCATGAACACTGCCAGTGCCACGCAGTTGGCAAAGATGGTCAGCAGGATGATGATCTCAAAGGGTCTGAGGTATATGGTTAGGGCAAAAAAAGGAAGGAAAGCAGGAACTGTGTACAGAAAACAACATTTTGGCAGCTTCGGCATAGCACTTGGGAAGGATTTCTTTTTTTACATATACAATCCTCTATGTCACAAGATCCTGCTTCGTTTGAATGATAGTTATAAGTATGAATGCTAAAACATAGATGTTTAGCTGAGTGAATAAATACATTGGTATTTGTTTTATTTTCTTATACCTGTAAGTTATGGTTATGCAACTAGATTTGTACTGATTTAGACTAGTATCCTTTGGTAGCTCAAAATATCATGTTATTATTAATCAACTTGACACAGCCTCCATAATGAAGGAAAGTCCTTTTTATGTAAAGCTTGTAGCTTGTGAATCTGGACCCTCCATTAAAAGGGGAGTTAGTGCCAAAAATTAAAATATTTCTGGACTTAAAATGGTGCTATTTCTTACGCTCTTTTCTCTGTTCACGTATCTACGTAATCACATTTCATTTTCCCCAAAGAATAAATGCTGATGGTATCTGTAGATATTGTCTTCCACTCAAACTTTTGACTGTCACTAAATCATACAATAAAACTTGTAAGGTCAAAACTGGATCCCTTTAACTGGGACGTGACCTCTTTGTCTAGGCATGTTTGGTCAACTGAAATGTTACGATTTTACGAGCACCTAAGTTCAATGTCTTTTGTAAGTGTCTGTGTGTGTGTGTCTGTGTGTGTGCGCGTGCGTGTGTCCACCTAGAGAGCTGTGTGAGAGACAGCATTCTATCAGCTTAGCGTAGCTGTTTTTAGGCTCTGACTTCTATAGACAGCTGCCTCCCCTCAGAATACATGGACCACAACCAACTCACCTACATTTTTGCCTAAAAACATCTCAAATTCACCTACACACTCATACACTCATTACCTCTTTATCATTAGCTGTCTGCAGCCCTCATCACACACTGCAAATAATGTTTGTTTTCCAGTCTTTCGTATTAAGGACTAATTAGTTCACTGATTTCATTCAATGAGTTAAAAATCTTGACCCCTTACTTTTAAAGTCATAAATTAGCATAAGACACTATCATATATATACTGTAAAAAATAATGTGCTATGACCTGATACGAGTCCCAAGAGTTATAACTGTTACTGAGCCTTAAAAGCCCTTGATTTTTACAAGCTCTAAGTTTAAATAATCCTTATTCCTTATGTTATCACATTTCTACCAACCCATTAACGGTCTGTGATAAATGACTGGCTGAGTGACTGACTGAATGAGTGACTCGACTACGCTGCCAGTGTCAGATTGACTCTGCTGGCTACAGCTCATCTCAGTAAGCAGGTGACACGGTGTCAGAGTAAGGATACTTCCACTCCACAATCTGGATGCAGGCCTTGCGGAAGGGATTCTTCAGCGTGAGGAAGAAGAGGGAGCGCACGGGTCGGGGGTTGCCGCCCGTGGCCTGCATCTTCTTCATTTTCTCGCGCTGCTTCCTCTTCAGCGTCTCCTCGTCCATGATGAAGGACTTCATGTTGTCGCCCTCCATGTTGGCAGGAGTCTAGGAGGTATACGCTTCACCTCACCGTCTGTGGTCACCTGTAATCCGGGCCTGTTTTATGAATTATCTTGTTTTCCTCCCTGAAAGGGCCACAGCTCTGGTATCTTTCTTGTATCACCAAAAAGAAGAATGTCCACCACGTCGGCAAAAACAATTCCTCTGACCCTTTCTTCTTTATGTTGATCTGTCACTCTTTCCGTCTCTCTTTCTCTCTCTCTCTTTCGGTTATCCAACCCAGTGCGTTCTCGTTGTCCTCACCTCGACTCCTTCCCTCTCACCTCCGCTGCTCTGAGCCTGTCTGACTGACTGACCAGTCCTCAGACTGACTGAGTGAGGGGACTGCTCTTGACTGTGGGGGTACTGGTTGGGAGAACAGTTGCTCAGCATGGAGAATAAATATAGACAATAAGTGTCAACTGGCTGGGGGTGGTGGTGGTAGTGGTGGTGGTTGAGGGACTTGGATTTGTGTGTGTGTGTGGGGGGGGGGGGATGGACTACATGAAAGGCTCGCTGTAAATAGGGGAAGGGGTTAAGGGTTAGCTGAATGTGTGTGTGTGTCTGTGTGGTGGTGGTGGTGGTGGGTTTAAAACTGTCATGTCAAACCAATGGTGTTTCGTCACAGACAGGCATTATAGCCTGTGTTTGTTTCATTAGTGGGGGAAAATAATTCAGTGTCACTCAACTGACTGGCTGATCAATGGTATGCCTTTCCATTGGCCACTCAAACCATGGTGTCACCTTACGGGTGAAACTGATCACAGCTTCCTCATTGGCCGGTTGGGGCCCTCAGTGACACTTCATTGGCCACTAAACACTACACTACGCAAGGAAGAGAATTTGCTGTGCTGTCGCACTCAACACTAAGACCAGAGATTCCATCGATAGTATGTGCTTAAATGGGCACCGTTAGTAATTACATTTTTGCTAAATGTGTGTCAGCATTTCAAGGCTTTATGGTCCCACTAAAATATACCCTCAAGCATCAAGTGATCTCATGTCATCTTTATCAGAAGCAGATATATTTGGCAACAGCTGGTGCTGGTGAATAAACACTGAATGTAAAGCATGTTGATGCTCAGCTTGGGGACTTTTCCCGCCATGGGAGACAGTGCTACTAATAACACTGGCTGACTCACAAATGTGCTCTATCACTTGGTGCCACAATGAACCCGGTGTAAGCAGGTGAGGTGACCACCACTTCTAGCAAGTGCCAAATTGTCTTTCTGATACTGTATTTCACCCTGATATCAGCTGGAGTAATTCTGATTCTAAGGTGATCTGGCATATCCACATCTGGCAACCCAAGTCAGGATTCTGTTGGAGTAGGCTATGCTTAAAAGTTTTGACGTTTTCTCACCTGAAAGTCTGGACCAAAGGTCCAAGCCAACGTTTGTATGTGAATATGCCCCAAAACTGTCACTTTTTCAGCAGTATTGCGGCCTTGACTGCAGCCGTCAGCTAGAGCCAGCTGATGGCAGTGTTGTATTATCTCATCACACAGCTCCTCAGAGAAAAGGCAGATTAGGGCAAATTTGAGGTAACACTTGTTGTAAATTCATTTAATTTTTAGAAATCTTTGTAAAACTGAATGCTCACAGAAGAGACATGATAACTATCCTATGAGAAGCACAAGTAAATGGATTGAAGACTGAATGAGTTTCTGTTTGAAATGTCTCAATAGAATAGAAATATCCAAATGTGAGGCCCCTTCTTAAAATCTAGTTTCTAGAATAAGTTAAGTCCGCAAAACAAACGTGAATGTTCAATGATCATGTCAGACAAGACATAGACATAGGATAGGCCTAAGTTACATTCCTGACCCCTCGGTATCCTCGCAGTAGAATCCAGGAGAAGAAGGCAGAGACAACGACCGCGTTGATCCTCCATCGCTGTCTCCCATGACGTCGACCTTGAGGTTCTCCCGAGCTCCCTCTCGTCTCTCCCCCTCCACCAAACCTTGCAGGTACTTGATGTAGCGGATGGCGGCGCGAAGAGTCTCCACTTTACTCAGGCGCTTCTCGCCCGTGCTCCCAGGCAGATGGTCCCTTAGCTTAGCATAGCCCTGGTTAACGCACTTGACCCGCTGACGCTCTCGTTCATTGCGTTTCTGGATGAAGGCAGGTTCAAACGGGCACTCATAAACGCCAAATCGACCGTGAAAAGAGGGCAAATAAGGTATAAGAGCGGAGGTGTTTCGGTATGAGTTTTCATAAAATCCAGGGTCTACACCTGTCGGGTAGAAGAGGAAGGGTACGGTGCGCGTGAACACCTCAGCGCTGGTATGGGGATGACCACCATGTGCTCCAGGTGGAGACATACCATATTGTAGACTGGCCTTATTGTAGAGGTCAGGTCGCTGCTCAAATGTGTGGGAAAATGTGTTCATGTTGACTTCAGTGTGTTCGTTTAAATGTACTTCATTCAGATTCAGACTGGTCCTTGTCTGATCTATGCTATTTTAGTTGAGTCTACCTGCATTTAGGCTACAATAATGCAAAAGACAAACTTCACAGAAAAATACATTGTTGCACTTGTCATGTGGATTTCATCAGGAAAAAAGCTCTTTTACAGTATATACATGGGGCTGACATAGTATTTGAGAAACATTTTTGAAGTGATTATGATGTCAGGACAACTGAGTTGCAGTCTTCTACATTTCCCTCTGCTTGCTATTCATGCTGGCAAAGACTGGAGAGTTGACCATCATGATGTTTGTAAACTGTAAAAAAAACAAAACAGAAAAAAGTCACTCAGTGTGAATAGGGCACAATTTGAATCATAGAATTACGAAGACAATAAGAAATTCAAGAAATTACATCGTAATCTGTTTATTTTACATATAACTTATAAAAGGCTACAGCTCTAATTTATTCAAAGAACATCTATTCAAAATCAGAGACATTTGTGTGTCTGATTTTACTGTATGACCTGACTGTGATCCTTAGTTTTTATGGATTAGATTATAATACTGTTTTTCATGCTTCTTATTCTCACAATCAACCGTGTCTTTCCTGAGTTCTTCAAAGATTGACTTTAAAGGGACACATTAAATAGTGAAGCTCCAAAGAGAAGAGTGACTTCCCTTTATAATCTTTAAATGAGTTTTAAGCTCTCTCTTCTCCCTTCTCTCCCTTGCCAAGAAGGCACCCTTAGCTGCCAAAAGAGAGAGGAGGCAAACAACGGAATTCCCCACTCTCCTTTAAAGGTGTGTTTAAAGGTGTCTTTTATAGAACAAGCCCCCCAAAAAAATCCACCTTCATCCCAATTAACCACCTTATAGGCAAAAGCCGTTTGTTGGATAATCTACACATAGGCCTATACTGTATTTCATGTTACAAAGAGTCAAACAAAGAGTCTTTGAAGACTGAAGGCATGAGTGTATTGAGGGAGTTTTCAAACCTTTGATGTATTAAAATAAATTGATAGAGAAAAAAACGTAGTACAGTTGCAATGATTTTCTCAATTTTGAGGATACCTGGTGAAAATATTTCATATTTTCATAGCAAAATAAACCAGAAGTAAAGAACTATATAAAATTATATTCTACACTTGCATATTAAGTTCAAGCAGATGAATATGTACGCCAAAGACTTAACTCAAGTTAAATAAAATTGCTGAAACACGTAACACTATGAATCTTACCTGATGCAGGTGTGGATAACCATCCTTTGAGAGGAGAACCAGATGGGAGTTCAGCTAGTAGGTATCCTGAGTTGGCTGCTTTTACCTGTGGCCTCTCTGATGAGTTCTCCACCGCAGCAGCCAGTGGTGAACCTTCTTACCTCTTACTCTACCGTACCACACCCCTCCAGACAGGACGTCACAGAGGAAGTGTTTACATCGTAATCTCTCTCGTGTGTGTGTGTGTGTGTGTTGTGTGTGTGTGTGTGTGTGTGTGTGTGTGTGTGTGTGTGTGTGTGTGTGTGTGTGTGTGTGTGTGTGTGTGTGTGTATGTGTGTGTGTGTGTGTCTGCATGTGTCTAAGCGTTTGTGCTTGTGTGTTTCTGTGTATGTGTTTACCTGCTCACGTAGTGGCTAGGTGTGTTTGTATTCGTTTGTCCCTACGCGCACGCGCATGTGTTTGTGTATGTGTTTGTGTGGTTATGAATGTGTGTATATGTAAGCACACATTTCAAAGAGGGGATGTTTGTCAAACTAGAAGTGATGTTTCATCTGTCCAAAGTCCAAAATTATAATCTAAAGGATTTCCAGTCACTGAGCGCAAACTCCTGCTAGTTTGGTCTTGATCTGAAATAACTCATAACATCCCGTATGAAACATGAGCAATATCCTGTCTGCTACAAGTGAAAAAGTTAAAATATAATATTCATGTCAGCATTATTCTGTAACAAATAATCAAATATTGCCAGCACACACCTCATTTTAGTATTTGTCTCATCTCTCAATCAAATGAGCAATATCCTGGAAACATGATAATGATAATGACATATAACTTATTTCATGATTAAAAATGCATCAAAACCTTGCCATACTTGGAAATTACAGCACTACAATATTAAATATTGATTTGAGAGGAAGTTATTTTTTCTCATTTACCATTCTGGCAAAGAACAGGATCAAAGCAGGAAGCTTGAAAAGGAGATAATACATGTTGTGGCCGTCTTAATGAAGCCCCTAAGAGACTCTCAAATAGAATCATGGCCTGACTTCAGTAAGAACCCCACCCTCAATAATCTCTTGTCTGAGTGTCTGAAATCCAAGATAATAACAGAGATTTGAACTCTGTAGATCAGAGGAGGGTCTATGTTTATATTCACAATGGCTGGACGATCATCAAATACATTATAAAAAGCAATAAATCATTGACAGATGCAACATTAATAAATGGAAAAGTCTTGGTTATGTCTTGAACGTCACAAAATGTCAGGCCCCTCTGTCTTGATTTGTTACCTGGTAAAAAAAAAAAAGCCAGTTGAAGAATACTCCAAGCAGACTTCTGTGCCCATAGGTTTGAATCTGACCTGGCTCCGGGTCATATTCCGATATCACCCCATCTCTCTCTCTGCCTTTCGCTTCCAAACATCATTGTCCTGAATAAATATTTTAAAAAACACACACACTGAGCTGTCATGCCTATCATCAGATATCACATTTAAATATCCAATTCCTGTGTTTTTTTCCAGGAGAGGTCAGGTAGATACATGCTGCAGCACAGGGTATTAGGTTGCACCCATGACTGCGTCGACTTCAGATCAAACGCAGACGGAACTTAGAAGCCCCCCCTCCCTTCCCGGACATCAATCATTGTGCAGTGTCAACAAATGGGGACTTAACTGCCTGGCCTCCCAAAACATGAGCATCTCTTTGAGTTACCGCTTGTCATGTTCCGAAGGGAAGCCTGTGTCTGGTCCATCGTCTGTAACATATGGCCCAGCAGCTGCTGCCAGACACGGCGCAGTTATGTCATGAACAGAAAAACACAACAGAAAGTACAAATTTGTGAAAAAAGTATATCAATACATTTTTGTGATATTATGTTTTGTAATAGCCTACTGAATCCAAAAGCACTGTTTGTGGCAGGAAGTGGCTCATTTTGTGTTTTGTTTATGTAATAACCCTTACACTATAGCGATCCAATATAAATTGACACAGGAAGTAGCTTTAGTCCACACTGCTGACAGTAGCGTTTCCTGAAATTACCAGATCGCCAGATTCTCACAAATGCACAACATCCATGCCAGTCATTTTAGTTTGTAATATTACAACTGCAACTTACTGAAGTGTACTGTAGATAGTTGCTGTCAACGAAAAATCCCATACCTGCAGGGAACAAATGAGGAATAGGTATTTAATAATACCGGTAAACATTTTGGTCATCACAGAGTCATCGTTTCATGGTAACACACATGTGGTGTAACCAACCGGCAGGAAAGAAGATTATGATTATTTTTTGTGTCATTGAACATCAGTACAACTGTTCTGTTTATTTAAAATTATACATACACTGATGATTGACATTCTCTCTTTGTTTTCCAGACAACATTCCTTTTGCTTGGTACAAAACATCTGTGTGTATGCTCTGTGCAATTTGAAAAGATTTTTGAATTCTTATTCGTGTGTGGAGCTGTAAGCTCTTAACACCTAATCTGTGCCATGGTCTGATGATTTTCTGTCACTTACTTCAGGTAGGAAAGATGTAAACAGACTCGAGGAGAAAGAGTGAAAAGCATTGGGAATGCTCCTGCTGTTGGCTAGGCAGGCAATCACACCAACCCAAACACAACCACCTCATATGTTTACGGTTAAAGAGTCTGAAACACACACACACACACACACACACACACACACACACACACACACACACACACACACACACACACACACACACACACACGCCTGTCTCTCAACAGCGGCGGATACAAAAACAGGAAAACTGCTTTAGTTGAGGAACAAGCCAAAACACACTAAACGCCATCTCCACCATCCAACCTCCCCCCTCATACCTCAGTCCCCTCCATACCTCACTCCCCTCCACCCCAAAGTCTTTGACTCACTGAGTGAGCCATCTCCTCATCTGTCAGCCCTCGTGGAGGATCTTTGCTGTGTTCCAGCACCCATCCGTCTGTGTGGAGAGGGCCAGCCACAGCTGGAGCAGAGCCCAGAGAGGGAGACTGTCTGGGGCAGAAAGGAAGAAACTGCTGCCTGAGGGAGAACACGGAGGGGGTGGTAGAGGAGGTGGTGATGTGGTTGGGATGGGAAAGGTTGATTTGTATGAATGATACATAAAAAATCTAACTGACTTATCACTGTGTGTACAGTCTGTAGTGGGGATGTGGGGGTGGGGGTGGGGGG
>NC_085002.1:18911312-18916312 GCF_963854185.1 Sardina pilchardus | reverse complement strand
GACGCCACACCTGGGAGAGATTTTTAAATGAAAGGCAAAATGGCCATTAATGACGTTATTTCAGCTGTTGCTGTTTATTGTGGGTATTGCATTATTTTAGCCTACAATGGAGCCTAGTAGGCTAATGGAATTGTTTGAAATTCATTAGATAGGTTGAAAGCAAGAATATATTTTCATTTTACTACTCCTTGGTAGGCTACATATTCATGGCATAGATCTTCTCACACATCTTGCTTTTTCGGTCTTGTTATTATTTGAAAGTTGTGGTGCACTGCTGTTACTACATGTTGATGTGATCTGTGATGTGACAGGATGCAAAACCAGGTCTTACGGAAGACATGAAACTGAAACTGGGAGTGCATCAAACAAAAAAGTTAAAGCATAATGGTGATGTTCAGCCAGTACACTTGCTTGTTGTTTGTATTAAGAAATATCAGAACATGGCAGAAAATTAGTTATGAATGCGTTCCAGACTTATTAAGCAGATAACAAACCATTGAGAAATCCTTTGTCCAAAGAAACAAAATTGGGCAATAGTGGCCTCTTATGTAAGTTTAATAAGTAAGTTGTCATAAACTCTAAATTTATGTAAGCACATTACAATCACATAAGATCATTGTATGGAAGAATGGAACAAAAAATATTTGTTTGTGTGCTTGCCTTTCGATTAAGTACGGCATGTTTTCATGTGGGTGCGCCAGAGTAGGCACCTAGTAGAGTGTAAGAGAATGTGTGTGTGTGTGTGTGCGTGTGTGTGTGTGTGTGTGTGTGCGTGCGTGCGTGCGTGCGTGCGTGCGTGCGTGTCTGTCTGTCTGTCTGTCTGTCTGTCTGTCTGTCTGTCTGTCTGTCTGTCATGTATGTGTATACTTGTGTCTCTGTGTGCTTGTGTGTGTGTGTGTGTGTGTGTGTGTGTGTGTGTGTGTGTGTGTGTGTGTGTGTGTGTGTGACTGTGTGTGTGTGTGTGACTGTGTGTGTGTGTGTGTGTGTGTCTGTGTTGGTCGCAGGTTACTAGGGGCTCACACACACAGAGATCTGGGCCAGTGACTGAAAGGCTTATCCCTGTCACACTGTGGGGCTTGTGAGTCAGGCCAGACCTCCTGAACCCTCCATCAAAGAGGCCTTGTTCCACACACAGATCCTGATCCCCGCACGATCCTGTCACGCACTGCAAAGGCGTCACCAAGACTTGAGTCATGGCTATGAGACAAACTTTAGATAGCCATCTAAGTAAACCGTTGCACAAAGCTGTTTGGTCTTAAGTTGGACTATGCAGCAACAAATTCTATGTAAAGTAAGGCACTCAACAAAAAAACATGGCCGCCATCACCTCATAATGTCTTAGACATAAGTTAGTTTCAGGGCAAGGTGTCTAATTTTTATGACCCAAAATGACGCTGTCTTTATTTTTGTGAAACTGTCTAACTTGTATAGAAATATATGCACAAAATTAAGACCCGCTTAACACCACAGACCAGTCTAAAATAGCTTTGTGAAACTGGCTCCATGTGTATTTGCATAATAGCCAGCCGCCATATATTATAAATAGTATTGGTTTCTGAAACAATTTGCAACCACTAGTGGGCTGGTTTGAACTTGGCTGTGGTATGTTTAAACAAAACCTTCATTGTGTGTTTTTTGGGTTACTGGAATATATGGCACATCTCAGAGTAAAGGATTACCCTCTCCCTCTGTGTGGAGAAGACTTATTCAAGTGCTTTGTGCAAAATACATTATTTATGGAATATCTGAAATTATGAACTATGAATTGAAGTTCATGTTTTTAACACCTACTGATGTGAGTGTTTCATTAGTTGAGGCAGTTTTATTTGTTTGATGTTAGTTTCTTTCATAACATTATGTTTATATTTTCAAATCTGACCAATTTTAAAACTTGGATGTTACGTAATGAGTTATGTTTTAATATATTACTGCTTTGTTTTATGTTTGTAAAGGCGTGTTAATAGTAATACCATGGTGGCGTGTCTGCATTATGTGTGTTGTTCCAGGTCCTTTCCCACAACCTGTGCACGGCCCTGTGCATCACCCATGACAAGCATGCTCTGGAACAGCACTTCAGGGACGATGACGACGGGCCTGTCTCAAGTCAAGGCTACATGCCCTACCTCAACACCTACATCCTCGACAAGGTACTCTAAAACACATGTATAGCATCCACCCCTGTAAACTACAACTGTACTGGAGAGTTTGTCAGCCGTTTAGAGATCATTGGTATAATTGGTATCATCAGCATAACTCTGACATACAATGTGATCAGATTGTTAACTTAGTCATAGAAATAACAATGGAAAAGTAGATACAGCAAAATTAGTGAGGTAAAACTAGACTTGTGAAGACTTTAATGTTAGTGCTGTGTCATTTTTTGCTTTATCAATGTCATTAATGCAGGTCATTATATTATTATCATTACTTGTGTGTGCATCATATAACAAATCACTCTGTTTGATTTTAGGCTGTGGAAGGGACATTCAAGAAGGAGGAGGTCGACAGGCTCTGCTGGACTCTTTGCTCCACAAAGAACTACCACCCTGAGAGACATGGCTCCAGCGCTTTATCGAAGAATGATGCCTTCCACCTCTGGTGCCTATTTAACTTCCTGTCTGAGGACAAGTACCCTCTGGTTTTGGTCCCTGAGGAGGTAAGTGAGCTGGGGAAAGATTGGAGTCAACAATAAAGCTCTCTTTGCATAATCTACAACAGGGCAAATCTACCGATGAAGGAATTGTTACCAAAAATAGGCTACCTCAAATGACCATGTTGTTTACTGTACTGTAGGTCATCTTAAGGGGGGGTACACACATAAAGATAATCAGGCTGATTTTGCCCCGATTTCCCCCCTTCCGAACAAAGAGAGAAAATGGCTTATTATCTAAAGCTCTTAAGATTATTTTATGAGATTCTCTTGGAGTGTGTGGTGTGTTTAAGAGTCAAAATTCTCCCGACAATAGCCTTTATGACACGACGGAAAACGTTCGGCGCCGATAATCTTAAATATTAAACATGTTCAATATTTGCGACTGGAAATCCTGTAGTGTGTGGGTAGATTTTTCATTGTCATATGTGGGTTCTCTCACAGATATATATATTTTTTATATTTAAAATCTTTATGTGTGTACCCCCCTTTAGGTACTGTATATAATTATTGTTATGCATTGGTGTGGCCATGGTAACATACGACCCGTACTATTCAGGTGGAGTACCTGATAAAGAAGATCTGCTCGGCTATGAGCGTGGAGCTGAGCTGTGTCGACATCGAGGACTTCATTTCCCAGAACGACATGCAGAGTGGCGTCAGTGTGTGGGCCTTCCTGGATCTGATGAATTCTGGAGTTGTCACAAGAGGCGTTGATAGAGAATCCATTACCATGGCAATTGAAGAAGTCTATGGCGAGATAGTGGGCAATACTTTGAAAGAGGTACTTCATTGTTAATCAGTCAATCCCATGCTTTAAGGTTTCATCCTAGGTTCCTTAATTGTGTTTTTGATTCTAGATTTGGGATTTCCCTGGCGTCCATGTGATTCCTCAAGGGTTATACTGATTTTACAGTATATGTGCACATAGATCCATGTATAGACCTGATTATGTGTGAATGCCTCTACAGTATGTGTCCATGAATGTCTGTATGTATGTGCGTACATATGTGTTTCCCAGGGATACTTGTGGAAGAAGGGCCATCTGCGTCGAAACTGGACAGAGCGATGGTTTTCTCTGAAGGTGAGCTCACTGGCCTACTACACCAGTGAGGACCGCAAAGAGTGTAAAGGTGTCATCGAGCTGGACCAAAACTGCTGTGTAGAGGTACTTTCATGAGACATTACATGATTATAACATTATGATAAAACATCCCTTAGGGGATTGTGTGAAGTTTCCATGGATTGATTGATGATTCCTTTATTGTTACACCTCATTATGAAGAAAGCAAACACTTTTGGACAAATCCCGCAAATGTCATCAGTGAATTAAATCAGCTTGATTGATTTGGTAAATGCATAATTGTACAATTTAGATTAGATTAGATTCAACTTTTTTGTTATTGTGCTGAGTACAAGTTCAAAGACAACGAAATGCAGTTTGAAAAGGTTTATGCATAATTTCATTGTAGCTCTACATTTGTCATTCTTTCATTTTGAGAGTTCTCTTCACTGGCAGGTGCTGCCAGACAGGGAAGGGAAAAGGTGTATGTTTTGTGTCAAGACACTCTCCAAAACCTATGAGATGAGCGCACCTGACACCAAACAGAGGCAAGAGTGGACCACAGGTAAATAAATACATGCCTATATAACAATGCCCTTATACATTGGGATACCTTCCATTCTTAACTGTTATCTACCATATAGATTTTTGATACTTCTGGAAACCTCTTTATTACTCTGGAACATCTGCCTCTGCTTGTTGTCTCTTTAAATCCGTCTATCCATGTGCTTTTGTTTATCCTTTCACACTTACACTCTCTCTCCTATTATCACTTTTCCCTTCATTTTAACTTCTGTTTTTTCCTGTCTCTCACTGTTTCCTCTTTTTTCCCTCCTGTCTCACTCTCTCTCTTCCTCTGCCTGTCTCACTGTCTCTTCCTCTGCCTGTCTTGCTGTCTCTTCCTCTGCCTGTCTCGCTGTCTCTTCCTCTGCCTGCCTCACTGTCCCTTCCTCTGCCTGTCTCGCTGTCTCTTCCTCTGCCTGTCTTTCTCTCTCTCACTCTCTGCCCCCTCCAGCCATCCAGACAGCCATCCGTCTGTGCGTGGAGGGGAAGGCCTCCCTGCACCGGGAGCTGAAACTGCGGCGGCGTGAGCAGCGCGAGGAACGCGAGAGGAGACGCGTGTCCAAAGAGGAGGAGCTGCGGCGCCTGCGTCTCCTCCAGGATGAGCGGGAGCAGCGGCTGGTGGAGCTGGAGCTCCTGCAGGAGGCGCAGCGGCAGGCCCAGGCCACGCAGGAGCAGGAGGAGCAGAAGAGGCGCCTGCAGCACGAGCAGCTGCAGAAGGCACTG
>NC_085002.1:18896312-18906312 GCF_963854185.1 Sardina pilchardus | reverse complement strand
TACTGGAGGTGTCATTATGGGTACAGGGGGTGTCGTCAAAAGTCGTCTTTATGGGGGAAAGTTAATGAGTGACATGCACACAAAGTTACATTTAAGGAGAACCACAACCACAACTACATTTTTGTTCTCAGAGAGAAGAGCCTCCATCGGGGGAACTCCCACCACACCGACGCGTCTGCCGTCCCTCAGGGACTCTGGGTTGCGACTGTCACAGAAGTGCGCCGATAACGAGAAGGACAGAAAGGAGTCTCAGACGAGTGCTGATAGCGACAGCAGGCCTGAGGAGGAGAGTGGCACCTCGGACAACGACGCAGGAATTCCGATGCAAACCTCCAATGGGAGTATAGAGTCTGCCAACTGACCACACTGTTCTTTATGTATAGTGACTTTTCTTCTGTTGTTATTTTTCTTTTAAATCTAGTTAAACAGAGTTTTTTTTTTTTTTTTGGAGGTTATATGGTCAGTATACAATGATGTACAGAACAAAATCATGTTTCCTCTCTAGAATTTGAAAAATGATTTTGATTATCGTGCAGTTGACATAAAAGAGAAAAATGTAGTTAAACTGCTTAAAGAAAGATGAAACGCCTTAATATCACACTGTGCATGAACACTTCCTGTGTTGTTTCCTGCTCAATTAAAAGACAGATAATGAAGACACATGACAGTCTCCTTTTGATGAAAGAGTGTGCACTCCAGCAAAGTCTTCAGACACATGGAGATGAATGGTGAATTAATAGATACAGTATGTGTTGTTAGTTAATCCAATCAGATAATGAAGTAACACACCAGCTGTGACAAATGGAAGACCCGAATTAAAAATGATTGATGTATTGTGGACTGTTAATCTGATAAGAATGTGTTAGAGTGTTCATCTGTTGTGCCATTTATGACGTGTATGTATTTTTCTAAATGACTTTGTTCCAGGGTGTGTTGAATTATTTTGCCATCCCGAATTACACACATGCCACATTTGAAATAAAGATGAACAAAGTATTTTAATGACTATTAACATTTTAATAATGTGTTTTGAATGTTGATTACACAATGTGTATGCACTGGCTGTGTTAAGAAGAGGAAGAAAAACTTCATGTTGGCGCACGTGAGCAATATAAACTTCAGAAGGTGAAATGACATGAAGCAATATTTAAAACAAAATTTCACAATTGGACAACTAAACCATGGGTCATTGTAGGACCTAATAGCAATAGCCAATGTTTTGGCACTTTAGGCCTACAAGGTAAAAGACACCCCCCCCCCCCCCCCCAAAAAAAAATAAATGAATAAATAAATAAATAAACCTGTAAAAATTATCCAGCCATTTTCTTTGGTGTACTTAAATGAATGATCTTGTCCCCATACTTGTTGAAATGACTGCATTGGATTGTTTGCGTACAAAACTGTCCCCATATTCTACTGTGGATTTGTCTGGATTCACAGTCAACACAATACACTGAGTAGAGAGAGCCATCTTGTGGCGACTCAAGACCCCACAGCATGAGTGTAACCTTTATGAGAAGGCTATGGGATTTTCCAATGATTGTTATTATGATACTATCTAAGGGCAGCAAACATTTGCACCTCATCAAGATTAGACAGTATTTCCCCAATTAATCCAACTGTTCAAATGAATTCAAGACAAGGCATTTGCAGCTTTAGAGCATTTCGGCTATTTTAGTGACGACACCATAAAGACGACACCCTCAACGTAGGCTAGGCCTACTCTACGTAACTTTACGGTACGCTGTGCGTGCGTGTCGGATGACAAACAGGGACAGATTTCTGACAGTACCGACTACAAAGTGGCATAGTTTGCGATGGCTATTCCAGACAGAAGACGAAGTAATGAAGAACTGATGGAGTAAACTGTCCAAAATATTATGCGTTCGTGTTAATAACAGGGACCAGCGCCTCGCCAGGATATGCATGAGATTTGGTGGACGTTGCCGACTTTGAAGAGAAGAGGTTCAAGAAGTCACATTATTACAAAGACGGGAATCGCAGGACCGAGAAACGGGAAAGTAGCTGTTTTCATGAATCCCCCCAAATAGTTGAAATGTCACTATTTTAAGCGAACCTGACTCAACGCAACCCGAACATAGCCAGACCACACCACACATTGGACTATTGGGAGTTTTTCTTTGGATAAGGTACGTGGAAGGAATTATCAATGAGTCCAAATTAGTTTAGTTTCAGCACCAACAGGCAACCAAATGATTTTGGTGATAAAAGTGTAAGTTCGAGATTGTGCGCGCGCGTGAGTACGTGTGCGCGTGTTCCCAAATTTGGAGTAGGGCCCCCCTAAAGAGAACAAGAATTTGGGGTTATACATTCTTTAACACTCAACTGTTCCGCCAGTCAGCGAATTTCGGGATGAAATCAGGAAACAGCCCACTTCTGCTTTGGTTTTGTGACTATACTTTGTCTTTTTTATGAAGAGATGAATCAGACAAAGACATGTTGTTTTTGCTTATTGTGGATAGCTGGGGCTTGTATCACGTGAGGGATTAGCAAACCAGATGGCTACTGTAGCAAGCTAAGCAGTTAGCTTTCATGTTGATCAGAAATAGATTAGTGTCATTAGGT
The DNA here is from genome assembly GCF_963854185.1 of Sardina pilchardus. Taxonomy (NCBI): domain Eukaryota; kingdom Metazoa; phylum Chordata; class Actinopteri; order Clupeiformes; family Clupeidae; genus Sardina; species Sardina pilchardus. Next base: position 18,903,726 of record NC_085002.1, on the reverse strand, counting down.
AGGCCTATCATAAATCACTGTTCAGCATCCTAGCAAGGCACTTTATGAACCAGTTGCGCAATAGAATCTTCTCCATGTCTTGTTATCACCGTAGGATAGGCCTACACCATTAATGTTAAGCTATACATTTGACAGATATGGTCGTTACAGAGTAATAAGCATACAGTCTATGATTTTTATTATTATAATCCTAATTGTGTAGGCGTCAGCACTGTGTTACAGACATCTACAAAACATATTAAGGGATGTTAAGTTGCTTTCTCTGTTACTTGAGCAACGTTAACAGCCGGCTATTGCAACTAATCATCAGATTCATTCTAGATGATTTCTGATGGGACTCAAACTCAGAAAGGTCACTGAACTTAGCTATTTGCCTCTGTGAGATATTTCAGCCCTGTCCCCAGACCACCAAACTGACTAAACAAAATCAAAATATTTGATCTACGCCTGAACTTTAGACCAGTTTTTGTCACTCACACTCACAAACATTCCTAAAAAGTAACTAGCCTTATTTATTGGTTGGTCTCTGGGTGAAAGAGCACTGTTGTTGACTGTGATCTTTTATCACAGTGAGCCATAGCCTCCTGGCTGTGAGCAATGGATTTGTCATCATCTAACTGTTAAGGAGTAGTGATTCCCCCACACATATTTGTTTATGCCTTCCCCCAGGAAACACTGTGGTTAAATGTCTACAAGATGACCAACTGAACCTGCTGTTGTAGGCTACACAAAATTCACTCTCTCTGACTCAATTTTCTCAGAAGCATTTCTTTTTTTAATGGAAATGGGGTCACTTTTGTAGTTGAGGTAGAGCAAAACAATTGTCTCTACTCTGTCATGCAATATGGGACACTGAGAGGTATTGTGATTTGAATAGGTACAGTCTAGTCTATGCAACAGTATTTGTTCCCTGTCTGCTGTCATCTTCATAATTGTTGACAGAGGTGAACCTGCTAGACGTACATTCGGACAATTTGTTCAAAGACAAAATCAGAGCACTGAGGTCACATTGTCATCATGGTTATGTTGTCCAAGAAAGATCACCAATGCAAGTACTAAGCGACTGCATCCCAAGGTGCATGAATGACAAAGCAAAGATGTAATACAACCTGACTGACAATTCACTGTGTAACAATGTAATATTTGTGTGATGTGCATTCATCTCTTCAACTGCTTACTGAGGTAAAACTAGATGCACAAAGGATTTTTCTGTTCTGTTCTTAGGGGGTTTAAAACTGAACTGCTTTTTAAAGAACCTGTGAAGAACTTTATTTGCTTAAAGGAAAGAATATAGCGAAGAAATATAGCGGATAATATACTTCAGCAGTTTTTGCTCATGTTGTAAAACTCAGCTGGATTCCAAGTTGTGAAATAACCCAGCTAGTCACTCGAAAGTACATAAGTGGCTTTCACAGTCACCTAAATGCCACAAAGGTCTTGGGGCTGCTGCGTCATCAAAGCTACAACTCCCTTCATAGGAGTAGGGATTACCAGGGCCTCTTTGATGCGCCCCTGCTATTCAGATTTCAGGCATGGGTATTTTCATCTGAGTACACCCAAGGCTTCTGCATATCAGTCAACTGGAGGTGACCCTGAATTTCCCAGTTTCAAATTGACCCAGTATATGAAATGTTAATTATTTTTGGTAAGTCCAAGCTAGTATTAATTTTTATGGTAAATCTTTAGCACTTAATTGTTTCAGTATGTGTTATAGAATAATAATAAACATCTGAATTTGGTCAGATGTTTATGCATTACCTCACATGTAAAAAACATAGAGCATAAGCATCAAATTTCCATGGCTAAATGCTACTCGTTTGGTTGCTTACAAAGCTTTTTCATGTGTCCTTTGCTCCATACACATCAGACTAACCGCAGTCGTTTAGAGTAACGGTCGTAGACACAGAACCAGACATGGTTTGTGTCGCTCAACTCTCAGCCTCTTCCTCTCTGGGCTATATTTGCCTTTTGCTTAGTTTCTGTCTTTCATTGTCTAGCTTAAGGTGCAAACAGTCTGTCTGTCAAGAGGTTGGGGCTGTTGCTTCCTTCCTAGTGTCTGGTGCACTCTCATGCGGAGGTTCACAGCGTTCTGACGTAGTGGGTCTCTGCCCCTTCCCTATCCTCCGGCTTGTTCTTTCACTGCATGTGGCTGTCAAACGTGCTGAATTTGTGTTGAACTGCAGACAACCACATGTTTCATCCGTTTTGTGGTGCCAATTTGTGGTGCTACAGTTTTTTTTTGTGTTTTTTTGAAGGCTTACAATAGGAGTTTGATTCAAAAACAGTGTATGTCATTTACATACAACAAACTACTAGTGTATAGAGATCCTCATCATCCATTGTATTGTTGTAGTCTTATGTTGTCTTATGTTGTGTAATGAAAGAGTGTAATCAGTGCCTTTGGATCTATCACAAGCCCTTGTACATCCCTTGTACATCTTGTACATTGTTTTTCCCAATGGAAACCAGGTTCCCAGAGCCCACAGGTGAGACTTTGTGGTAACGTGGAGCTAATCTATCCAATTAAACAATTAATTAATCAATTAACTTAGCCCATAATGGTCTTTCAAGGTACAGACGCTTTGCAGATGTTGAGGTCCTCGTGGATTGGAGAATTAGCCCTGTAGATAATGAGCTGACGGAGCTGGTGATCCAGTTGCCTAGGAGAGTAGGCTGTAAGGGGGCTAATATGTGTGGTAAGGGGCGGCTGGGGGTGGAGTTAAGTTGAGGTCGTCAGCTTTGGAGCAGATTTCGGACCAGTTTCTCATTGGTAATCCAGTCAGCATCCATATGCCGGTGCATTGTGTGCTCGTGGTGTACTGCAGCAGACTAGGTTACAGAGGGACTCTTATGTTTATCTAGTAAGGCAGTTAAAGGGCCTGTTTGTGATAGTGCTACAGTTTTATGCATTACTTCACCAGCCAGGTTCTGTTGCACATTTGCTTGTTATGCACCTTGGGGAGATAGCTGTTCTATTGGGTTTCGACCCGAGCGCTACCCGAGCACAGGTGCAATCAGTGCCGCTGGTCTTGTGTCAGTGGTTTTCAGTCATTTTTTGGCATCGTGTCTCTGTGGTCTGCAATAGTGAAAGCAGCTTTGCACTCACACTGGCCTGTCCTTTCTGGGGAAGATGAATCATTCCATGACCTGCGTCCTTCTTTCCGATTCATAGCAGCAGCAGCAGCAGCCCACACCACTGAGGCTAAGCTGTGGTGATGATTTTTGCATACTCAAAGTTCATGTTCCATATGCAGCACTCAACACCACTTACAAGGTAAGTGTGTGTGACGTTTGCAGGCTTTTTTTTAGCTGAATGCACAGATGGGAGCTCATTGTAACTACTGCCTTTTTCCGGTCCGCAGGTCTGTTTATAATGGAATTTATAAACAGACAGTGAAGTCCTAGCGGTTTTGTCAGGTCCGCAACTCTGTTTATAATGTAATTAATGATTCAAATATTGTTTCGCAAGTGGACCTAGAATAGCAGCGATAACAACTCCCTGGAAGTGGTGTATGCAGTGTGTTTTAGAACCCAAAGTTCACCCTCAGATCCGATGAGAATGCATAGCTCCTGCTTTGGTTATGAAAAGTTCAGGTTCTCTGAGTGGAGGAGCTGTCTGTCACCCACATTTACTGTAAATTCACATTTAGCATTTTTCATTGAGCAAGCACTTTCTTCCCAAGCATATTGCAGTATCGGACAGTTATTGGTTTCTATCTTTACCTCCACCAAGGTGGTTATGTTTTCATCGGGGTTTGTTATTTTGTCTGTCTGTTTGTTTGTTTGACTGTTTTGTTTGTTCGCAAGATAACCCAAAAAGTTTTGGATGGATTTCGATGAAATCTTCAGGGAAAGGAAGTAACGATTCAATTTTGGGATTGATCCGTATCACAGTCTGCATCCAGGAGGCGATTATGGAGGCGTATGTTTATGATTACGGAGGTTTGCGCTCTCTGAGTGCTTTTCTAGTTCTGAATGGGATCACTTGCTAAGTCCAGCTGACAGGTCCCTCAGGGAGCATTCTGTATACAGTATGTGCAGTGCATGACTATACATCTGTACATCCTCAGAGAGGAGTCTGAGTAATCAGGCCTGATAGAGTTCAGGCATGGTGCCTGAATTCAGGCTTGAGCTCGGCCATGTACGATGTCAAGAAAGGCTGTTCTCTATATTGTCTTTGAAAGTATTTGATCATTTCAGGCACAAATAATTTCCTGTCTATCAGCCCTGAGCAATGAACTAGCAGGGACATGCCGCATTGCCATTCCTGTTTTTGTTATGACAGGTAGTATCAGTTGAGCAGCCACAGGTTTGCTCCCTAGTGTTTGTTTTGCTACTTAACTGGATTCTGATGACTCAGTGTTTGACGTACTGTAGTGTTTGACCCAGCAAGAGTGGCGTGATATGCCTTGTGTGGGTGTTTCAGTTGAGAATTCATTTTTGAAATCAGGAAGTGTTTTTTAGAAAAAAATACTGCCATTAGTAACAGTATTTACAGTTCTTTCAGTTTGTTTTAACCAATTAACTGTAGTGTATGACTGATAGTATTCTGGAACATGCTGATGTGCTTGGATTCATTTGAGGATACCCTACTACGTGTTGTGTGTGACTATCTTTACATCAATTGCACTGTAAATACACACTAATATTTTTCAATAAGATATATATGTCATAGCCTCTCCACCAGTTATAACACCTTCTAAGTCTTGACAGTATAATATACTATTACTGTACATTAAAGGTGTTTGCCTTTTCATTATTCATGTTATTGTAGGTTGTTGTTGGACTTAGGTCAAACATACATTTACTGACACTTTCATTTTTGATTTGAGATTTTCCAACAGCAGCAACAAGAGACATCTTAAATATGCACAGCATCCCTGTGGTATTTCTGCACCCCAAGGGAAAATACAAAGCGTGTACTACTCTCTGATCTCTGAAACTACCTTGTCTTAGCAGATGAATGGGGGGCGACGTGTGTGTGTGTGTGTCGTGGGGTGGTGGTGGCGGTTTAGGCACACCGAAGGCTGCAGCATCTCTGAACAACCCCTGACCTGGAAAGACCTTCTTTCCTGTGCGCTTGTTTCCACCACTTCCCGTCTCTGCGCAGTCTGAGCATGAGGATGCCTGGCTGTCGATTACCCATTACTGAGTGGCTGCTCCCATTCGCTGCCATAATCTGCTCTTATTTAACAGGGGAACATGAATGCATTCTTTGGTTCTCTCCTCTGCTAATCACAGTAAAGCTGCAGATTAAGGAAGATTTAGTATAGGGGTTTTTTTTTCCCACAAAGATGGCCATCTACAGGATATGCTGTAGTAGTGTAGTACTGCCTGCCTGGGGCTGTTGACATCACTGTTGAGGTCATAGGCTCGCCTCATCCCATATCAACCACATCCCCCTCCGTCATGGTCCATTACCAAGCAAGCTTTTCCCACTGTTTAAACTAGTTGAACCATCAATATGAAATGACACAGGCGCTTTGAAAGAAAACCTGTTTCAGTAAACAACACCTTAGATCCTGCAGAAGTAGGCTAGAATGTTTTTCGTTCGGTAATGTTTCGACAGGGTTCGAAAACAATTGTGAAAGCATAGGCGAAGGCTCTCTCGGCGTCTCATGCAGAGTCCTGTGGAAATAGCAGCTGTGAGGAAAGGTGTCGTTCAAACTCCACGCAGCATTCCATCGGGGGCTTGAGTAGTGACCCGTCCGCCTCCCGTTTCAGCCCTCCCTCGGACAAGGCTTCCAGGAATCCCCGGCGCTCCCCAGGAAGCCTCTGGATTCCGACACAATCTTAGGAGCTTAGGAGTCTGAGACTTGGAAAGAGCGTAAAGATCTTTAATGGCCACCCAGTGAAAGTTGTCCACTTTTCAAACACTGCAGCCTTGACTGAAGCTGCATGTGCATGCTAAAGTACAGACTCAAGCTCGGGGTCCAGGCTCAGCCTAACGGCAGACAGGCCTGTATAGAAGAGAGTGTGCAGCCAGCCAGTCAAATTGTAGAGTGGTTTGGTGCTGCATATTTAGCAGGAAAGCTACTGGATGGATGCCAAGCCATTCCAGTTAAATGATTTAGGAAAGTGTTGGCAAGACCAGGGATGTGTGAGGAAGAACTGTAATTCAGATGACATCTATAGTCATTCTGGTGACGCAATTTACAGTAGAGTCCACTTTTACCCATGTCTATGCTCCCTCCTGAGCAGCTGCTGGCACAGTGTTCTCCATGGTTGGTAGATGACATTGACACACATTTTAAAGGAACTAGAAGGGAGCTCAGAGAACACATATCTGCACCTGAGTTTAAATGGGTTCATCGTTAGCTTTGCTATTAGCCCTCCACCAATACATTACATGAACATATGCTTGTAAGTTGGTAGTTTCAGCACAATCCTGCTGACAGACAAAAAAACATCACCAGAAGGTAATGCTCTGTCTGAAGGTTAATTTTCATGTTTAGGAAAGATACTGTACTTTTATCCAGGGTCCCTACAAAATATACTGTACTGTATTTGAAATATTTGAATATTCATACAGTGGTCATTATTGTCATACATCATGGAGCATTTTGTACTTTGTGTTGGTTCCCTCAGACATCGTTAGGGACCACAGACACTTGAGACATTTTCCCTCGTCCACAGAATCTAGTCCCAGCGCCCTTCTCACACGAACCCTTTACCCTACACTCGCTTGCGAGTTTGGGCTTTGTTTTCCAAGGCCTCCCTTCGCCGCATGTTTGCCCCTCCACCTCATCTCCAATCACAGCTCCTCCTCCTCCCACGGAGTCTGTAAGGGAAAGAGCACAGTCTCTCTGTGCGTGTGTGAGTGTGTTTCTGTGTGTGTGTGTGTGTGTGTGGTTTGTGTGTCTGTGTGTGTGTGTGTGTGTGTGTGTGTGTATGTGTGTTTGTGCGCGCGTGTGTCTGCCTCTGCTGCTATGACTGCTGCAGCGAGGCAGGAACCAGCCCTGTGTGGGAAAGGTCACGTCTGATAGCTGATCCGACTGCGGGATGTGCTCAGACAAAACCAGACACGCCACATCTCAGCCCTGAGAAACAGGTGCTTCTCGGCCCTTGACACTTTTCCCCCACTTCGTCTGACTTTCACTCTATTTCTTCTTCTTTCTATTTTCTTCTGATCTTACCCTTTCTTCTTTTTCTTCTACCTCTTCTTCTTCTGTTCCTCTTTTTCATCATCTTCTCTTACTTATCTGTCTTATTATTCCTTTGCTCCTTCTTTCATTTATCCTCTAGTTGTTGCCCCCTTTTGATGTTAGTGTCTTGTCCATTCTGGCATTCTTGGTCTTGTTTTTTTTTTTCTTTCAGTCCAAACCAAAATACTCTTCTGTGGACACACGTGCTGGAGGCTCCGGGGGCCTAATCCTTCCCTGCTCCACTCTCAGAACCCCTACTGGCCCACCTT
>NC_085002.1:18893860-18896112 GCF_963854185.1 Sardina pilchardus | reverse complement strand
TGTCAACAACAATTTTGATAACATGAAGGGGTATTTTTCATGGGGAGAAGGTAAAGCAAACAGAAAGCTTGACACCTGAGCTTGTGCAACTGAGAGTGTGTTGACTCTCATTGCGATTTTTTCCCCCCCTCGTTGTTGTTGTGTCCAGCAGGAATGGCGATGGAGTTGGCATGACGGGGGAGCCGGGGACCACGTAGCGACGGCACCCGCTTCAGAGCCATGGAAGAGTCCTGGACGTCAGTGTTGACGGCCAACCCGAACGAAGGCCCCAAGCTGTGGGGCGAAGCCGGCGGCAGGGAGAAGCCCAACGGAAAGCTGTCTCCGCCCAGCCAACAGTCGTCCCCGGGGCAGCCCGAGGAGGAGGCGGGCCCGGACGACAAGATGGAGCAGGGGAGCACCGGGGAGGACAGCAGCTGGCTGGAGGCCTCGCCGGAGCAGGACCGGGAGCAGGACCGGGAGCAGGAGCAGGAGCAGGAGAAGGAGAAGGAGCAGGAGAAAGAGCAGGGCTCAGACAGTGGGGCGCAGAATGGGCACGCGGGCGAGGAGGACCTGCAGGAGAAAGGCAGCTCTGGCACCAGCGCCAGCCACAGCACGGGCAGCCCTGCGCCCTCCAGCAGTGGCACAGGTGAGACGATACCAGCTGAAGCCACTGCCCCAACCCCTCACCCTACATCTAGTCCTAACCGTAAGCCGGCCTCCACACTGACTCACTCGTTTCACCTCCACAAGTACTTAAGTGTTCCAAAGTAGTTAGTGGGGTAGAATGTGTGCATGTTGTTGCTATGATATGTAAGCGCCTCATGATTTTAGAAGCTTTTTTCCCTACTTGCGCCCAGCTTTTATAGATGTGAGACATGTTGCACAGGTCTGTTGCATTGTTCCACAGGGAAATAATTGAATCGGAGATCCTGGAGTTGAGAAAAGCATGTCAGTCTGAACAGCCCCTAACTCTACTCGTAGCACTCATACTGTGCATACTGTTCATTTGTTCACACTTTTATCCACAGCAACTTACAGCACAGTACAGATGTGCTGTCCACTGGGTTTCAATCCGTGTTCCACTGTATAGGATGTTAAAACCTCTCGGTTAACATACAGAAGAGCGTACAATACCGCACACAAATCATTGGGTTGAGCCCAATGACAACCTATAATCCCTAGTGCTGCACTAAGTCATCTTTAGTGATGTGTACGTACAGCCATAACTCTTAACCTACTCTCATCTCATTAACCTACTGTACAGTCACCCATAACCTCCTCAACTAGTCAGCTGAGTCTCATCATCATAACCTATAACCTCTTTACACAGGGCTTAAAACTTCTTAGCCACTGTGTGCACACGTAGGCAGGGCTGTCCTAAGATTTTAAAAATAGTTGTTTATCTATAATGGCTTTGGAGATTGCTGATAACGTCACACACAGAAGTTTACCTTGTCGTAAGACCTGTTTTACACACACACACGCGCGCACGCTCGTGAAAACGACTGATGTTAATCTGCAGTGCCGTGCCTCGGTATTGTAGTTTATGTGAGACAGAGGTTGCTGTTAGTCATGTCACGCCAAAGCTCAGACAGCTCAAGCTCTGGCTCCCCTTCCTCAGAAGGTCTCTGCCAGCTGACTGAAATAAGAAGCCTTTCCTTCACCTTTGCCCCACACTGGGACGAGCGCTCCTTTAGTCCCCTCTGCAGGCTAGCAGGGAGATCATGGGGACCAGTACAGTGTAGGGCTGTGCAATTAATCGAACTAATCGATTAATCGTGATTATGACTTCCAACAATTACGAAAATAGCCTAATCGAAATATAATGATTATTTTTGCTACATTCAGTTTCATAACAATGCTCTCCTTTTCCTTGAGTTGTATATATTTTTTCCTGTTGGATTATATTTAACGATCAATTTAACAAATTTAGTCCATTTTAAAAGTCAATTTTGAATATGGATGATCCAAAATCACTGAGTAATCACGTTTAATAATCGTGATCTCAATATTGAACAAAATGATCGTGATAATGATTTTTACCATAATCGAGCAGCCCTGGTACAGTGTATTGAGGGTGTCAGGATCAGTTCAGGCTAGCAGGGAGACCTGGAAGACCAGTACACAGTGTTGCCAGATTGGGGGGCGGGTGCCCGCCCAATTGGGCTTCTTTTGACTTTGGGGGAAAAATAACCTTTAGGCGGGCAAATACATTTTTTAGTTACATGGTTCTCTCTGACAAAATCGTTGTTTGGGCGTTGTTTTTCGTGGGT